>NW_007248573.1:0-3128 GCF_000164805.1 Carlito syrichta | reverse complement strand
CCTTCTGCCTCAGCCTTCCAAGTAGCCGGAATTACAGGCATGCGCTACCACGCCCGGCTGATTTTTTGATTTATTGTAGAGATGAGGTCTCGCTGCCCAGGCGGGTCTCGAACTCGCGGGCTCAGGCAATCCACTCACCTCAGCCTCCCAAAGGCGTGGGATTACAGGCTGAGCCACCGAGCCCGGCTGTTTTTTTTGTTTTACTAAGGATGGTCATTCTTACTGGAGTTAGGTGGAATTTCAATGTGGTTTTAATTTGCATTTCTCTGATGACTAGTGAGGCTGAGCTTTTTTTCATGTGCCTGTTGGCTGCTCATATGTCTTCTTTTAACAATTTCTTTTTACTAATGAGTGGACTTGTTTTAGCTGAATAGTTAGCTATGAGGATTTAAGAAGATTCAGAATCTTGGGTGTCCCTGTCTCTTCCATCTCTGCCATCCCACCCTGAAGCACAATGTGATGTGCTTCTAGCCTGGGTCTACCCCAAACAGACATGCCATTCGGTATTTGTTGCATGAACAAAGGAGAGATCAGACAGGCAAGCAGAGTGTGTCTTGGAGGCAAAGGCTGGATTCTGTACAAATGCTTTTGGAGAAGATGGCGGGCAAGTGGTGGCTGACAGTTCTCTCTGCTTGCAAGGGTATCCCTCTCCTTTTGATTAGGATGGGAGCTACCACCCTCCTCAGAGCGTGTGCCCTGTCTACCGCCACTGGACAAAGCGGGCGCCTGCCAACCTGGGCCCGTCCATGTGTTCCCTGGGCATCCTTCTCAGCCAAGGACTCCCTCAATGCCTCCAGTGGAGAGAATGAAACTGGCCAAAGAGAAAGATAGAGAGAAAAGACTAAGAGGGAACTCGGGGCATTTCAAGCTCTGGTTTTAGTAATTCCCGAGGTCAGATTTTTCCCCCGGTTTTGCCTGAACTAGTTTGAGTTTGTTTCCATGATACAGAGTCCTTTCCAGTCATGTAATGGTGGTGTCTGTAATTACAGCTATATACGGAGTGTCGTTACCACCAGCTCATTTATAGCTCACAAATCTCACAAAGAAAATTTTATTACCCAACATTTTCAGATACAGAATCAGGACTCCCCAAGTTAGTTAACAAGTTCCAGTTCGTACATCTGGGGAGTTTCGGAGACTAAAATCCAACCCAGGTCAACGGCTCTAACAAGTTCCTCCCAGGGTACTGAGCTACCCACCCAATATGCACTAGTGCTTGGTGATGCTGATGGCCTTGGTAATCTCTCCCCTCCATGATATTTGGAGCAGCCCATCAATGAAGGGTGCTGGGGAGGCCCCCAAATAACACCACTTAGCTGGGGAAAGTTGGGGGTGGGTCAAGCACATAGTGGCCTTGACGTTTGTTTGAACTGCCATTTGCAGCTAAATGTGGAGGCACTCTTGAATCTGGGAGATTTTTCTTGGTTGCTGCAGGGTGTTCATCTAGGTTAGGACAAGCCAGGGGAAGAAAGGACACTCATCTGGAATCAACTGGGGACAGAGAGACAGATGAAGGGTCCTCGCCTAGCCAAGTTTAGGCTGCTCATGGTCCTAACATTTGTGTATTGATTCACAGTTGACAAGCATGTGCTATCTCATTTCACAATCATGACTGCTATTGTGAAGGTTAATTTTATGTGCCATCTTGACTGTGCTAATGGGTACCCAGATAGCTGGTAAAACGTTATTGCTGGGTGTGTCTGTGAGGGTGTTTCTGGAGGAGATTAGCATTGGAATCAGTAGACTGAGTACAGAAGACATGCCCTCACCAGTGTGGGTGGGCATCATGCAATCCATTAAGGTCTTGCACGGAACAAAAAGGCCCATAAAACTTGAGGCTACTTCTGGGATGTTGGCCAGTAATATGGAAGCAATGGTAGTAATAACAAGAACACTAGAGCTAATAGTAACTATCATCACAATAGAAAGAGCTTATCCAAGTCATGGGGAACAGGCATGGTCAGGAGTCATGGAGACGAGGATGTGACATCTGGTTCAACCACTCAGTGACTGTACCACCTGGGGTAAATAAATTCTCTGTGCAATGATTTTCTTACCTATAAAATGATACCTGCATTCAAGCGTAGTACTAAGGAGTCAAATGCATTTATTTGGTAGAGATGGGGTCTCGCTCTGTCACCCAGGCTGGAGTGCAGTGAGCACGATCATGGCTCACTACAGCCTCGAACTCCTGGGCTCAAATGATCCTCCTTCCTCAGCCTCCTGAGTAGCTAGGATGACAGGTGCACACCACCAAACCCAGCCAGGAAGCAATCATAGCGATAACCACAATAGCACTAACAATAACCACCGCCACGATAGAAACAGCAGCTCACACAAGCCCTGGCAAAGACCACTCCATATGGTCCGGAGTCAGGGAGACCTGGGCTTGAAATCTGGCTCAACCACTCAGCAGCCACACTACCTGGGGTCAATTGTTTAAAATTTCCATGTGATGGTTTCCCTTTTTTTCCTTTTTGAGTTGGAGTCTTACTCTGTCACCCAGGTTGGAGTGCAGTGGCACACTCACAGCCACCCCAGTGTCGACTTGCTTGGCTCCAGTGATCCTTCCACCCCAGGCTTCCAAGTAGTTGGAACTACAGGCACGCGCTACCATGCCCGGCTAATTTTTGATTTATTGTAGAGATGAGGTCTTGCCAAGATGCCTGGGATAGTTTTGAACCTGTTGGCTCAGGCAATCCTCCTGCCTCAGCCTCCCAGAGTGCTGGGATTACAGGCTGAGACACTGAGTCTGGCTGAGATGGTTTTTTAATCTGTAAAGTGGTACCTGTATTTAAGAGTTGTTCTAAGGAGTAAGATTTAAATGTAATTGAGTCAAACACCAGTTCCTAGAAGACGAGCAGATACTGTTGGGAGCTGTTTGAAATGTTGCTGTGAGGATTTGTATAATCAAACCCTTGCTGACATCTTGGGGAAATATAGAACTCATCACCCCAGGGCCTGGAGGCAAGTGTGAGTGCCGAACAGAGGAGGAGAGGAGAACCTGGCCAGGTGCTGGGACCAGCTCCAGCCAGGTTCAGGGTACCCCAAAGGTGGAGACAGCATCGGCGATTGGGGGGAAGAAGAGAGAGAGAAAGAAAGAGACTGGACTCCAGTCTAGTGCAGAA
>NW_007248572.1:792617-794064 GCF_000164805.1 Carlito syrichta | reverse complement strand
ACAGTCTGTCTATTCAGCAGTTTGCAGTCTTGGTCCGTTCAGAGAATCTCACCAGTTCACCTATGCCATCGCCATCTTGCCCCGTCTCCCCCATTTGTGTTCTTATGCATTCCCTACATTTTGCTTAAGGGATACCCTAAGGAAAGGTGTAGGTGACCAACTTCCAGTAGCCAGGGTCATCTAATGTTGAAACAGCCCCTGTGTATCCCTGTGTATCTCGTCTCGAGACGGGTCACTATGTTTCCATCAGGATGTCCGCCACCCGTAGCCGCCTTTGGCTGACTCCCCTTTGATAGGTCCCACCTCTGTTCACCCTCCCTTACTTTCCCTGAGTTTATTAAGCACGTTGTCTTGGAGCTGAGGCAAACCTGTCTTTCAACCTACAGTGTCTGGAGAGCCCCAGTGGAGTTTTGATGATTTCAGGCTGGTGAAGTTGGTCAGAAGGTCTGGCCTGGTGCTGTTATGCCTGTGTCTTCCCTTCCAGCGACACATCAGAGTCACCTGGAAGCTGGGAATCAATGCTGATCCACATGCCCCACCCAGACAATGGAGGTCATACTGCTCAGGAGATACTGACAGTCATGGGAGGCAAACTCCCAACTCTTCTGACTCAGGATCCCCTTTATGCAGCCCTAAGAGGCTCCTCTGTCCCGGGTGGTTTCATGGATCCTACCTTGTCTCCCTCCTCACCCCGTGGTGCCATTCCAGTCTGTCTTCTGAGACCTCTCTCCTCTTCAACAGCCAGATGCCATTGCCCCAGTCAGCAATCTTTTCAGCTTGAGAGTTCTGTATTTTTATCTGTACAAATTTATAGGGTCCACGTGAAACCTGGTTATGTGTATCCAATATGTCACAATCAAGTCAGGTTACCTAGGGTGTTCGCTACACAAGTGCAGTGCACTTTTTCAAGTATGGTCGCCGCACTCTGCTGTCCAACACTGAGTCTATTCCTTCTGTCTACCATGTGTTAGTACCCTTGACCCACTTCTCCTCGTCCCTCATCCCCGCTCACCCCTCCCAGTCTCCTTCTCTGTCTTTCTACTCTCTATCTCCAGACCAGACTTTTTTTTTTTTTTTTTGAGTTGGAGTTTCACTCCGTCACCCAGACTGGAGTGCAGTGGCCGCGGACAGCCACCGCAGCCTCGACCCACTGGGCTCCAGTGATCCTTCCGCCTCAGCCTTCTGAGTAGCTGGAATTACAGGCACATACTACCACGCCCGGCTGATTTTTTCTTTATTGTAGAGATGAGGTCTCGCTAAGTTGCCCAGGTGGGTCTCGAACCCATGGGTTCAGGCAACCCACTCACCTCAGCCTCCCAAAGGCGCGGGATTACAGGCTGAGCCACCGAGCCCGGCCTCAGACCAGACTTTTATTTATTTATTTATTTTGAGTTGGAGTCTCACTCTGTCGCCCAGACTGGAAGGATCGCCGGAGCCCAGCAGGGTC
>NW_007248572.1:772940-792369 GCF_000164805.1 Carlito syrichta | reverse complement strand
GCAGGCGGGTCTCAAACCCGCGGGCTCAGGCAATCCACTCACCTCAGCCTCCCAAAGGCACGGGATTACAGGCTTAGCCACCAAACCTGGCTCAGATCAGACTTTTTAATGTGTAAGAACCTACAGTATTTGTCTTTTTGTGCCTGACTTATTGCACTTAAGATAACTCCAGCCACTATTTCTAGTGTAGTGACACTTTAGGTCTTCCTCATGTTTTCAGTGCCCCCATCAAGAGAAACTGGATCCCAGTCAGTCTCCATCTCCTATCCTGGCCTCCAGGACCACATTGTACTTCACGTCAAATCACACTGGCCCAGGTCCTTAAATCCATAAGGAAATCAAATCACACTGGTCCTTAAATCCATAAGAAAGTCTCTCCCTTCTTTTGAAGGAGTAGATGTGTCTACCCACCTTCTCCAGAGAAACAGCCAGTAGGACACACACACACACACACACACACACACACACACACACACACACACCCGGGAGGATCCCCAAAATGGAATTTCTTATAAAAAAAAGTATGTATTTATTCTTGCATGTTTAAATTTTAGTCACCTTCAAAGGACTCTCTGTTTGATGCAATAAACCTATCGAGACACTTTTCCCACTGCTTAAAACAGTTTTTGAACTCGTCAATTCCGACATCTTTTAGTGCTTCTGCTGTCTTTTGTTTTACCTCTTCCACATGGGCAAAATGTATCCCTCAGAGGACGTTTTTTGGATTGTGGGCATGAGACACTGCTCCCAGCTCCAAGAGATTTATTTAGAGGCACTGGTCCACATGACTGTGGGCTTGGCAAGTCTGGAGTTTGCTAGGCAGGTAGGATTTCGGGCTATGGTCTGGAGCCGACTTCTTTCTTCTGGAAACCTCAGCTTTTGCTCTTGTGGGGTCCAGTCGCGTTATCAAGGTTTATCTCCTTTATGGAGAGTTGGCTGACTTCATGTTAACTGCATCTACAAAACACCCTCACATAAGCACCTAGACATGTGTTTGACCAAAAACTGGGCACACGGCCTAGCCAAGCTGACACAGAACATTTAACCATGCAGCTGGTGTTCCTCTCTCTTGTTTTTCTTTCCTCTGCTCCTGTTTTGAAAGCTAACCTGAAGCGTGTTTTCCAAACACTCCTGTTCCTGCCTAATTTCCGAGGGAAATCTGATTCTTAGGAACAGAATGTCCCAAACATGTGGCCTCTAAGCCTTCAGTTTTGCAGCGATAGTGCGCGAGAGATGGAACTCTCTTCCCCAGGACAGCAGGATGCTGCAGGGGACTCGGACCTCAGTGGCCACAGCCTCTGTTGTTGGCTCCCCGGCCAGACATGACTCACTTGCCACATCCAGTTGCCAAGGGATAGGAACATGTCTCGGGGGATGGTCCTGGGCCAAATTATAGCTCAGGAGTTCTAATGTTAAAGCAGGGAGAGTGAGGAGGCAGGCCCAGCATTAATTCACATACATAAAAATACGAGAGTGTCTGTGCTTTCTACACTGGCATACTTCACTGTCCATGAAGTTAAATAGAACCAACCTTATGTGAATGCAAAATATACCATTATGTATGTACGCGATTTTTAGAACTAAGGAGGGAATCTTGTGGAGACTTTCATGATACGCCTTCCTGCTCGACTCTGTCCTGGACTCATTTCTTTGGGATACGCACAGTCGTGTCCAGGGGAGTCTCCTTTAAAATGTCTCTTCTCCCCACCTTCCAGTCCCTCAGTGTAGAGCCCAAATGGGTACTGGCAGGAATCTGGCTACCAGAGCCAGCACCTTGGAGCAGAGATCAGAAGGGCATGTGGGCCTTCGAGTGGAGACAGTCCCTTAAAGTGGGAAAATCTGGCTGCCAAGCCTTGTTCAAGATCGGTGTGAGAACTTAGACTTCCATTTTGCAAGTGAGCAAATTCAGACCAGCCAAAGCAATCTTGAAAGTTTGGAGGTCTCACACTTCCTGATTTCAAAACTTCCTGCAAAGTTGCAGTAATCAAAACTGTGCAAGTAGCACAAAGACAACGGCGTAATAGAGTCTGGAAATAAACCTGCACATATACAGTGCAATGATTTTTGACAAGGGTACCAAGACCACACCAGTGGGAATATTTTCAACAATTGCTATTAAGAAAACTAGGTATTCACATTTAAAAAAAAAAGATGGACCCTTACCTTATACCATATGCAAAAATTATCTTAGAATAGAATAAAGAGGTGGTTTCTTTTGCCCGTGCCAGCTCTGTTATGTCACTCTTTTTTTCCTCCCTTCTTTCTCTAATAAACTTTGTTTAGCTGGGCTCGGTGGCTCAGCCTGTAATCCCGTGCCTTTGGGAGGCTGAGGTGAGTGGATTGCCTGAGCCCGCAGGTTCGAGACCCACCTGGGCAACTTGGCGAGACCTCATCTCTACAATAAATCAAAAAAACCGCCGGGCGTGTTAGCGCATGCCTGTAATTCCGGCTACTCTGAAGGCTGAAGCGGCAGGATCGCCGAAGCCCAGCAGGTGGAGGCTGCGGTGGCCGGGAGCAGCCACTGCACTCCAGTCTGGGCGATAGAGTGAGACTCCAACTCAAAAAAACCCCCCAAAATAACAACTTTGTTTAAAAACTTTGGAAAGAAAGACTAAAGATCTAAACATAAGAACTGAACCTATAAAACTGTTAGAAGAAAATATCCGAAAAATCTTTTTTTTTTTGAGTTGGAGTCTCACTCCGTCACCCAGGCTGGAGTGCAGTTGCACGTTCTCAGCCACTCCAGCGTCGACCCTCTGGGCTCCAGCGTCGACCCTCTGGGCTCCAGCGATCCTTCCACCTCAGCCTTCAGAGTAGCTGGAACTACAGACGTGCACCACCACACCCGGCTAATTTTTTGATTTATTGTAGAGATGAGGTCTCACCAAGTTGCCCAGGCGGGTCTCGAACCCACAGGCTCAGGCAATCCACTTACCTCAGCCTCCCAAGGTGTGGGATTACAGGCTGAGCCACCAAGCCCGGCTCAGAAAATCTTTATGACACTATCAAGCCAAACACAATAGCATGCTCCTGTAGTCCCAACTACTTGGGAGGCCAAGGTGGGAGGATTGCTTGAACTCAGGAGTTTAAGACCAGCTTGAGCAACATAGCAAGACCCTATCTCTAAAAAAATTAGTAATAAAATAAATTCAAAAAAGACACTATCAGCAGAGTGAAAAGGCAACCTAGGAAAGGGGGAAATATTTACAAATTATGTATTTGACAAGCGGTTAATAGCCAGAATATATAAAGAACTCCTATAACACTACAGCAAAAATAGAACAACCTGCTCAAAAGTGGCAAATGGACTTGAATAGACATTTATCCCAAGGAGACATTCAGATGGCCAAAACACACATGAAAAGATGCTCAACATCACTAGTCATTAAGGAAATGCACATCAAAACTGCAAAGAGATACCACCTTACACCCATAAGGGTGACTATCATTGAGGGTGTTTAGAAATTAGTTCCTTCTTGCACTGCTGGTAGGAATGTGAAATGGTAGCGTTATGGAATACTTATGACAGTTCCTCAAAAAAATTAAAAACGGAATTACCATTTCATCCAAATCTAGTTCTGCATATTTACCCCATAAAAGCTAACGCTGGGACTCAGATAGATATTTGTACACCCATTTTCATTGCAGTATTATTCACTAACAATAGCCAAAGGGTAGAAACAACTCAAGTCCCAATTGTTAGTGGATGGACGATAAATGAATAAACAAAATTTCTATGTCCATACAAGGGAACATCATTCAGCCTTGAAAGAAAGGACATTCTAACTGGGCTGATTTACAGGTGGTGGCTGACACTTATAAATCCCAGCACTTTGGGAGGTGGAAGCGAGAGGATGGCCTGAGCCCAGGGGTTCGAGACCAGCCTGGGCAACTTGGTGAGACCCCATCTCTACAATAAATCAAAAAATTAACTGGGCATGGTAGCACACGCCTGTAGTCCCAGCTACTTGGAAGGCTAAGGTGGAAGGGTCTCCTGAGCCCAGCAGGTCGAGGTTGCATTGGTGGTGAGTATGCGACTGCACTCCAGCCTGGGTAACAGTGATACTCTGACTCAAAAAAAGGGTAAAATAGTATATTATTCATTGTATATTCATGTATATTCACTGTATATTCATTGTATGTTATATATTCATTGTGTATTCGTGTATATTTTAACTCTAAAAAAAAGAACAAAATCTCTACCTTCAGTAAAATTACTTCTTTCCTCTGTGTTTCTTGCACCTCCCACGTCCTTTTCAGTAGTCAGACATCGAAGTCATCTTTTGTCAGAAAGAATTTCCTAAAGGGCAGGGTTGTAGCCATTGCTAGGCCGGAATGGGTGGGGCTTCTGATGAACACCAGCAGGAGTCTGGAACAGGATTCCCTCCCCCGTCAGCCCTTGTCTTCCTGCAGGTCCTAGTGAGGGGCAGGATGGGCTGGGTTCTTGGGGGGGGCTTTCAGTTCCTGGGAGAGGTGGGGTGAGGCAGGGTACTCCCTGGGATGAATGTGTGCACAGCAGATACGAAGACGAACTGGGAGTCTTGGACAGCCCCTGAAGACCCTCTAGACCCTTCGCCCACTGGTGCGTTGCTCGGTGCCAGGGACACATTTGTCCAATTGCATCTAAGGATCATGGCCAGGAGAGCTCAGGGAGGCCCTCAGACCACCTGCCCACTGTTGGTTTCCAAAAGCCCGCCTGAGGGTGGGGCCTTGCCCACTGCATCTCAGTCACCTAGAGGGCTTGCTAAAGTCCTGGTACCCAGACCCAGCAGTGCTGAGCCTATCAGGGGAGTCTCCAGGATCCATCTTAATATCTGTGGACCGAACTACCCAGGGGTTCTGACAGACAGATTCCAGAAATGTTGCCTTCGGCGAGGACAGATGAGCAAGTCCACTGCAAGTCACTTGTCATCTATGCCGGAGCACTTGATTGTGAGTCCTGTGGGTGTGAGGGTCTCTTGCAGAAGGAGGTTTGGATCAAACAGTCCTTGGCAGTCGCCTCCAGGACTCAAACCGATGCTGAGATCCGTCATACCTCCAGGACTCTCAAGCAAAAAAGGAAAAGGCTCTGGGCAGAGCCAACTGTCCAGGGTTGACCACCATGCCCTGAGTGTTCACCAACGAGTCCTTTGCTGCTCGTGTTGTGGTTTCTGGTTTTGTGCATGCATGTGTTAGGGTGAGTGGGCATTGCTGTGAGTTCAGTGTTTCCAAGGTAATCTTGCCATCTCATGAGATGAGCGCTCTGGAGAAACATGTCCTGGGACAGAGATGGAGCACAGAGCCGGGGTGCAGGTGGGGAGCCCTGAAGGCAGAACTACATATAGCCTTAAAACCTTTCTGAGGAGTCCCTAATCTTAATCACTTGAAACAGACACATTTTCATTATGTATATTTTAACATTTGAAAAAAGAACAAAAATCTACCTTCAGTCAAATTACTTGGAGGAAGCTTTCTCCATTGTTATCTTGGACCACGTAACCTGGAATATCCAAAGGTGAGCTCCACAGGTGACTCCCATGTGACTCCCCGTGCTTCCAGGATCTTTTCCTTTCTCCTGCCTGCTCCTCACCCACAGAGAGCAGGGCCTCCCTTGCTTGACCTTGTACTCCTTCCCCAGCCCCCAACCCACATCACCCTGTTGGGCCTGAGAGCTTCTCTTTGAGTTCAAGAGCATGCAAAAAGCTGAGAACTATTAGGCTTATATCTAAATCCCAGCACTTTGGGAGGCCGGGCAGGAGGATTGCTTGAGCCCAGGAGTTCAAGACCAGCCTGGGCAACATAGCAAGACCCCGTCTCTAAAAAAAAAATCAAAGACTTAACCGGGCATGGTGGTGTGCACCTGTAGTCCCAGCTACTTGGGAGCCTGAGGTGGGAGGATCACCTGAGTCCAAAAGGTTGAGGCTGTGATGAGAGAGTGAGACCCGGAAAGAAGGAGAAGAAGAAGAAGAGGAGGAGGAGGAGGAAGAGGAGGGGGAGGAAGAGGAGGAAAGAAAATGTGGGTGAGCTTAAGATGGAAAGCAAAATCTCCACGTTCTCCAGGCCTCTGCCCCGACCCCAAGGGTAGGTGCTGTGTCCCAGAGCTTCTGACATCTCCCTCATGACTCATCCACCTCATCCACCTACCCCCACTGGGACTCCATTTCAGACAACATCTGTCCGACCTCCAATATTAAAGATGGAGATGGAACCATCCAGACATCACCCCAGCTCCAATGTTTGGTATTTGGATTTCAGTGTTAGACTAAGTGTAGCTCAGCGCTACCCCCTTGCATGTTTTGGGCTTGACCTAGCGGTTTCCCCGTAACCTTTCACATGGTGAACTGTGACCCAGCTGTGTGTGTAAACAGACTGACTCACTCCTGTGCCAATCACATGGCTTTGGCCAATCACAGGTGGGTTCAAATAAGGCAAACGCTGAGCAGTCTCTAACCTGCTGCATCCCTCCCTCAATCCTGACTTCTGTCCCTCTCTTTCCTCTTTCTGCCCATTGATTTTCATCTACCAAGCGGTTGCACGAGGTATCTCTCTGAACCTACCCTGGTTGTGGTCACCCAACTCACTGATCGTTTTTTTCCCAATTAAACTCTATTCAATTGAATTTGTCTTAAAAAAATTTTTTTTGTTTTAACAATAGTTAAAACAATAGTTACCTTTTAACTTGAACCACTGCACAGACATTAGAGAAATATATTCCAGATCGAATCCGTTAGTCTGAATTCATGTGGACTGTGGCGAGGCCTAAGAAAGATATGAACCCTGCCAGGAACTGCCGGTGTGCATGGAAAAGGAAAGGAGGCAGAAAATAGACTGACCCAGCTCTGTGTCCCCCTAAAGAGACTATTATCTCTGCCGTGGTTTACTGTTGAACATTTCAAAAGTGCCCAAGTTGGACATTTGAGGCTGATCTCTAAATAAAACTGACTGAGGAAGTGGGGAATTTGGCTGAGACGGTGGAAACCACCGTGAGATGTCTGAAAAGGACTCTGAATGGAATCGTTTGAAGGAGAAAGCAGCCGTTGTCCCTGCCTGGACAGCCTTTGAGGAAGGCAGAAAGGACACAGTGGCCAAGTTGGCCATGACCAAAGAGAATGTTTTAAAAGGAGTAGAGGTAAACGCTGCCCAGAGTGTCAAATGAGACGGATTGAGGACACCGTGCTCTGTGCACATTAAGTGGGCAGAGGCAAGACAGCCCCAGACACCCCAACAGAGGGCTCGCAGCGATAAGGCACCCTTGTGAAACAGAGTGAGTGGCAGGAATGCAAGGTCTTGAAGCTCTCAGGTGATGACTGTATCTATCTGCTAGGCCTCATTTTATTTTACATATATATATATATATATATATATATAAACTTGCCCCATGGGGAAAGGAGGCCCAAGGCTGTTTTGGCTTTGGAGCACAAGGGCATGGTCGTTTATCAGCCCACTGTTAAGTCATGCTCGCTGCATGGGCCCCTCAGCTGAACTCAGCCCAGCGCCAGCCAGGGCAGGGGGTTAGGATGCAATGGGATGCCAGGTGTTCCAGCTACAAGACCAGAACACAAGACCTGGAACCCAAGCTCTGTGACATGCGGGGTTTGAGGCTCTGGAAAGCCAGCTTGGTTGTCAGAGCCTACCAAGGAGACAAACACCTGATTGACTTCTCCAGAGTAAACTTTCTGGAGTTCTGATCCCAACCTGGGTCAGACCAAAAGTCTAAACTCAAAGCCAAGCAGCAATATGTAGTCCCCCTTCCATGCCTCTGTCCACACCATTCCAGGGAGGATGATAAGTGGTGATGAGCCCTGGAGCCCTCCACTCCTTGCCCCTCCCTGTTCACACGCTGGTCCTCTCCCTAGCCCATGCCACCTGCCTGCTGCTAAGAACTATTGTAACTACACCTGGCTCATGAGGGTGCATCCCTGATAGCCAAGGACCGTGAGGAGCAACATGGTGTCACAGACGGAGGGCCTGTCTCTGAGGTGCATGCTGTCCGGGCTTCACACGCACTGTCTCTCTCATCTTAATGATACCCCGCAAGGGAGACTCGCCATGATTCTCCACCACTGGGGGGGCAGAAACTCACATAAAACAAAAGCACACCCCAGGTAAGACAGCTGGCGAGAGAGGCAATCGAGACCCTGGCTCACATGTGTCCTGCTCAGAGTCTTCCCTAGCTCTGGCCTCGGCGCCTTCCTCAGGCTCTGCAAATTACGCTACGGTGACCAACACGCCATGCCAACACTCCAGCCTCTGTCAATGGCTCCAATGGTGACAGCTTCTTCACGATCAACCAAGCTCCCCATCCTGTTCTCAGGTCTGTAGTCCCAACCTCCCCAGAGGCACCCCAGGTCCTGTCCTTATTCTTCAGGGCAAGTGCTTGTCTGCATCAAAAGGGTAATTCCAACTTCCCAGGAAGAAAGATTGCTTGAAGAAAAAAACCAAAGAAGTTCAGACAAGGACAGAAGAGCACATTTTGTGTTTACAGATGATGAGGTCTGGGGTGGAGCTTGCTGGGTCTGGTGCTGCAACAATAACATCTGTAATCACCGCTAATCTATGCAACACTTCCTAAAAGCTAGGATCCAGATTCAGATCGTATGCCCCGAAGCAGGCATTGCCACCACTGTTGTCAGGGTTTGAGGAGGGGAGTCAGGGCTGCACCAGGGAGCAGGCCATCCAACAGGCAGGGCTAAGGGAGGTGCCCAGGCCTGGAGTGGATCCTGGCATGTTTCTCCCTTTCCTGGCCAAGGTCTAACAGTGACCTTCCTAGCTCAGGCCCGTGCCCCCTTCGCCCAGCCGGGACAATGGAAGAGAGACTCAAAGGCAACCAACACATTTTGGGGGAACGGGCAAACAATAGAAACGTGTTGGGAACAGAACATAAAGAATGCCCAGCTCCATAGGTGGTGCTAGGAAAGCCAGCTGTGCATCCAGGGTCAGCCCAGAGACCCCCTACCTCACACAACACACACTTGGGCTCAGTGAAATCACACACTTATATGTAAAAAGCAAAGAAAGTCACATGGGTGGAAGAAAACACAGAAGAACATACAGAAGGATTCTTAAATGAAACATATAAAATCACAAACCCTAAGCAAAAACTTCGTACATTGACTGTCTTCAATGTTTTTTCGTCATCTTGTAGTGAAAGGAATCATTTGCACAGTGACCCCAACAAAGTTGACCAGGAGGCTCTCCCTTATCCTGGCGATGTTCTTTCTGGGGCCTGCCTGGAGACACTCACATGTGCACGTGGAAACCAGGACAAGGTGCCCGTTACAGCCCCAGTTTAAAAGAAGAGAAGAATCTCCCCAGTGTAACACCAACTCACTAGGGAACGGCGTCACAACTGCAGTGTGTTAGCACCAGGCTCCAGCAAACAAAGCAAAACTGCAATCGTGAAGGAACCAGGCCAGCAAGGGCTGCCGGAGACTCTCACAGGTAGGATTTGAATGAGCATCAAGTGTTGAGAAACGCCATCTGATGATTATTTATGCAAAATGTTAGTAGCATACAACTGAATGATACACAGCCTCTTGGCTGGCTGTCTCTACGGGAGGCTTCAGTGAATTCGTGCACCCAAGATCCTAAGGCTTGTCTGAATACCAGCTGCTGTCAGCCTCGCGAGAGAGAAAAAGAAACACTGGCTCATTCAAGCCACTGTCATTTGGAGTTGCTATTAAATGGAAACCTGCGTTTCACTTAGTTAAAGTTATATTGTGGAATTTTTGTACTTTTTATATATTTAAAATAATTTAAACTTTTTTTTTTCACTCTGTCGCCCAGGCTCACAGCCACCGCAGCCTCAACCTGCTGGTCTCAGGCGATCCTTCTGCCTCAGCTTCCCGAGTAGCTGGAACTACAGGTGCACGCCACCAAGCCTGGCTAATTTTTTTTTACTTATTGTAGAGACAAGGTCTCGCCAAGTTGCCCAGGCTGGTCTCGAAAGGCCAAGGTGAGAGGCAATCCTCTCACGTCGGCCTTTCAAAGTACTGGGATGGACAGGCATGAGCCATCCTACTTGGCTAATTCAGACTTTGTAAAAAGCTAAAGCATCCAGGAAAGAAAACACAAGGCAGTGTCAGATGGGAGGGAATTCAGGTCTGGAAGCCCAGCAGACCTTCTGCAGACAGTAGTGTCAGGCTGAGTGCGGACCTTGGGCACGGAGGGCCCAGGGGTCTTTGGGAAGGAAGGAACATTTGATAGCCAGATCTCAGCAACAGCCATTGTAGGGGGAACGCAGTTAGAACAGTTTCTCTCTCTCCTTGTCTCAAACCTCAAACCCGCAGTGCCCACACGTGGCCCAGAATTAGAGGAACGCCTTTATCTCGGTGTAAACAAGAATAGCCAGCTCTAGTCACAGAAAAAAGGAATCACCTTCCAGAACTGAGCTGTGGGGACCAGGAGGTCGCACTTCCTCTCCAGAACCAGCACCCAGGCTCGCCCCATCCATACCCAGCCCTGGGGGCCCTGTCTACCCGTGCAAGTGACCCCTGGCTTAGGTCTCATCTACTCAGTAGTAACTTCTACATTTGTATCTTTCCTTTTGCCATTTTTAGATTTTGTGGTTATCCTTGTTTTACATTTTAAATTTGCTGGAAGTATATGTGGGCTTCATTCCTTAAAATGATGAAAGTCAAAGTCAGCAGAAGGCAGAGCTGAGAAGAACCCTAGGAGGAGGAATGGGGGAGGGGGGAGAGGTCCTGAGAGTACCTGAGTCCCTGGAGGTGCCCCACGGCCAGCTGCAGTGTTGGCCTCAGTCCTGAATCCCAGTCTCTCCTCTGAACCCTAGCCTCCCTGCTTCAGAGCTTCCACTCAACCAACCTCGATGTGGGCCTCTACCTTGAACCCCAGCCTCCCCTCTGAACCCTGGCCTCCCGTGCCTAGGAGTTGCCCCTTGACTGAACTCAACACGGGCCTCAGCCCTGAACCCTGGCCTGCCCTTTGAATCCCGGCCTTCCTGCCTCGGAGCTTCGCCTCAACCAACTTCAATGTGGGCCCTCCGCCCTGAAACCCGGCCTCTCCCCTGAACTACAGCCTCCCCTCTGAACCCCGGCCTCCCTGCCTTGGAGCTTCCCTTCAGTTGACCCCATGTGGGGCCTCTGTCCTGAACCCTGGCCTCCCTTCTGAACCCTGGCCTCCCCTCTGAACCCTGGCCTCCCCTCTGAACCCAGCCCTCTCCTCTGAACGCAGGCTTTCCCTACCCTGGTGTCTTCGTGGGATCTTCTGGGCTCCGCACATACTCTTGTTTTCAGCCCATGGGAAACCAGGGAACATTGGGTTATGGGGGGGGGGACTTGAGGAACTCAAGCAGGGGGTGAAGGGAAGGCCTTTAAGAAGCATCAGTAAGACCAGCAGGCCACCCGGAACCCGCAGGTCCCGGAGCCCAGGCTGGGCTGGAAGCAGGCCAGAGGATGTGGCAAAGTCAGGTGGGGCAGTGAGGTTTGGGACAGAGGCGGGAGGGCGCTGGGCCACAGGGGCGGGGAGGGGAGCATCTTGTGTCCTGCATAGACAGCCCGCAGCCTTCTCTGCCAGCTACACCACCTCAGCTTCACAAAAAGGGGCTGGTAGCTCGGTCCTGCCTGCCCACAACTGGCCTTCTCTGTATATTCTAAGGAATGCTTCCAAAAACACAGGGCTTTGGCTTGGGAGACCAGGCCATCTCAGTCACAGAGGCCTTCCAATGAAACCCACGAGGGGGCCAGAAGCACAGAGACAGGCCCCACAGACAGACAGATCAGCCAGTGCCCAGGACTCACTTAGAGAGATAGCCCATCTCCCCAAAACCAGCAAAGACATGTCCATAATTGTGACACCCCCTTCCACCCCAGTTTGCACCATCACCCCTCAGCTTAAAACTCCCACTGTGGTTTTAGTGAACTTGAAGCCATCAGAGAAGAGCTCCAGCCTCTGGGTTGGCATCTATGGCACACTGGCTGCTTCCTCTGTGTGGCCATGTGGGATTGCTTTTACAGTGACACCTCCCCTAGATGCTGCCCTGCAGCCTCCAGCTGTTCCTCGGGAAAAGCAGCCACAGTCATCAACATATGCCGCTGGTACAAGGGGGAGGCACAGCCCCCCAGAATGGAGCCAGGTTCTCCTGAGAGAGCATGCGGATCACATGGGGGCACAGCACCTGTCCTGGGTGTGGGCTGCCCTGGGTAGACCTGGGAGGGGCCTCACTGCAGGTCAGCGTCTTGGGTCAGAGCAGCCGCTCTCCTCCCCAGGGGTGCAGTCCGGTGACAGACACCCAGGGCCAAGAGACCCTCCTTCTATCCGGCAGGGGGTTCCACTCCCATCCCTCATCCTGTGTGACCACCCAAAACCAGTCTCGGCCTCCACGTGCTTCAAGGTGGGCTACTTCTCACTTGTGGGTTGGTCTATATCCACCCCCAGGGCCGTGCTCTGAATGGGGGCTACTCAGTGTGGTCTAGGGACCAGGAACTCATGCATCCCCTCGGAGCTGATGAGAATGCACGTTTCCCAACCCTGCCCATGGCCACTGGGTTAGAACCTCTGGGAGGGAACCGGAAACTTGGGTTTTGCTGCCTTCCTGGAGCTCTGGCCCCTTCAGAGCTTCTAAGCAGCTACAGATGAAGGCTGATGGCAGCTGGAAGACTCTGGAAAGAGAATGTCACTCAGGCTTTTCAGGGCCCCTTAGTTGCTGGTGCAGGAGGCTGTGAGGGTCCCACCCAGGGTCTAGAGCTTCCACACCGACTGTGGCCACTGAGCTGTGGTGCCTACAGCCACCAGAGGGCACCAGGGACCACCTGACAGGCACAAGGCGGCCATCGCGGGGACGAGCTCCTTCTTGTTTTCTCCACTCCCACCACCCTAACTGCAGGCAGCCCCCTCCTCCTAACACCTCTGGAGGAGGTCGTCGCCAGAACCAGCCACGTCCCCAGGCCCAGGGCACAGTGGCCTGTCACCGGGCTGAGAGCCACACTCAGGAGGCCAGAACTTGGCGGGGGCTCCTGCTCTCCTCTCTGGTTTCCTCAGCCCCCAACCCACCCCAGACAGACACCTGCTCTGGGCCCTGAGCAGGACTGGGGACACGGGGGGCAGACCCACAGGACGTCAGCGTGGGGCACTCAGCCTCCACCCCCACGTTGGTCTCTTGAGTGCATGCCCTCACCCCCCACCACCATCCCACCTTCCCCTTTGTCTCTGTCCCTCCTCTCTCCCTCCCCCACTGGAGCGTCCAGGGGTCACCTGTCCCTCGTCTCTCTCCCACCTGCGTCCTTGTTTCAGGGTCTGACCCTGGGCGTCCCATGAAAAATTCCTCTCCCTGCCAGGCACCAGGGAGCAGATGGGACTGGGCTTCATGTCCAGGTCTCCCCCATAGTGGGCTCCTCCCCACCTGCTGCCTGGGTGATGTCCTCTCCCCTGGACAGGAGATGGTTTTCACAGCTTTGTTCAGAGGAGGTGAGGCCACGTGTGGGAGGATGGGGGTGTCACCACAGAGGTGAGGCCCAGAGGGAGGAGTCTGTACCAGAGCTGGTGAATGTAAGGACAGGGCTGGAGCCCGGTAGGCTCCTGTGGGCCCTGCTATGAGGGGATGCCAGGTCTGCACCATGTCTCATTTCTCACCAAGGATGGCTCTGGCCTGGGCACTGCTGCTGCTCCTCCTGGGCATTGAGCCTCTGGTGACCCGTGCTTGGTGTTCTGAAGAGGACTTGGACAGCCATATTCAACAGGCCAGCGAACCTGAGTTCCCCACCACGCTGGATTTTGCCGTGCGCACGTTCAACCAGCAGAACCAGGACTGGCATGCCTACAGGCTGGTGCGTGTGCTCAGCTCACAGAGGGAGGACTCCTGGGCCCAGACGGTGGGTGACCTCTCCTTTTCTTGGCCTGACTTGGGTACTGGGTGCTCATCTGGACAAAGGGGGCCTCAACAGGGAGTCTGGACTCACCCCTCGTAGGCCATCTTGGGTAAAATATAACCAAATTAGGTGGTTTCTGCTTTTCGGAAACACTTACCTTGGGAGTCTTTTAAATTGAGTAAATGTCCACTCAGATGCAGGATGTACTTTCAGTCTTGGTGACTTCAATGGCATTGTAAAACTGAATGGCTGCAAGCAAGGACTTCTCAGGAGATGAAGGTGCCAGGCAGAAAAGGAAGAAAACAGACAGAAAAGTGTTTCAGGAGAGAAAATAAAAATAGACAATTCGGATGAGAATAGTGACTCATGCCTGTAATCCCAGCACTGAGGGAGGTGGAGGCCAGGAGTTCAAGACCAACCTGGTCAACATAGAGAGACCTAATGTTGTGCTTAACGAAAAAACAAAAGACAATTAGAAAAGCAGGGATACACACACAAAAAAGAGAGACAGAGAAAGAGAGTGAAGAGAGAGAGAACCAAGACAGAAAGACTGGTGGCAGGGAGAAATGAAAGAGAGAGACAGAGAGAGAGGGGGAGAGACAGAGACATACACAGAGAGAGAAAGAGAGAGAGAGTGTGAGTGAGACAAGAGACACACAAAGAGAGAGAGACAGAGACAGAGTGAGTTAGAGACCTGAGGACCTGGGCGCTGAGGACCCACCATAGGTCCCAGGGCCCTGTGAAGTCTGCTGTCTTCATGGTCCCCTACTTCTCGGGTTCCTGGGCAAGTCTGATGCCATGGAGTGAGCACTGTGTCACCCTACTCCTCAGACCCTGTTCTGAGCCCTCCCTGTCCTCCTTTCTACAGGGTCACTGTAGGAGCAGTTGGGAAGGCACAGTGCCCAAGACCACAGGGGACAGTGACAATTTCCAGTGGGCACTTCTGGGGGAGGAGCAGCACTCTTCCCCTCAGTCACCAGAGCCTGAGAAAGCCCGGGAGTGGGGAACTGGCCCTGCTGAGCTGGAGCCTCTGGGAAGGCTGCAGGGCCCTGCGGGTTCTCTGCCTGGGACGGGGCGGTGGTGGGGGATGGACAGGCGGGGGGAGCCGTCCATGGTGTTTCTGGCCTGGCAGTCCCAGGGTCAGGTGGGGCTGGGAGGAGTGGATAGATGGGACCAGAGAAGAGTGAGGTGGGATACAGTGCGGGGAGAGCAGGGAGGGCACATTGCAAGGGGCAGGTGCTGCCCTTGAAGCCCATGTCCAAGGGCCTGTGCAGGGTTTCGCGGGCGCTGGTGGCCTGGTTCATGCTGGAGGTCAGTGTCAGAAGGAGGTTGGGCAATACGCTGTGGGTAAGGCTCCCTCTCGCGGGCTGAGAGCACCCTGGAGACTCTCAGAGGCTAACACTCTCCCAGGTGCATGTCCTCTGGGGACAAATCTGCAGGTCCAGCCTCCTCTGAGAGTGAGCCAGTGTCACAGCAGTAGAGTGGGGGTGGGGCTGGAGGCAGGGCCCAAGATCAGGGCTCAGCCTGCATCTGCCATGCCCAAGGCTCTTGGCTCTGAACACCAGTCTAGAGAAGTCCCTGTGTTACCTCCATCCAGTGGCACTGGCCCTGGGTGGGCTCCCTGGTGGAGTCAGGTTGGGTCCCTCCTGGGAGCTGCTTAAGGACTGTGTTCACTCTAATCTCTTTGTGTACAATAGACCCCCAAGTTGACGTTCTCCATGAAGCTACTACTACGCCAAACATTATGTGGAAAATATGAGGCTGACATTGACAACTGCCCCTTTCAAGAAGGCCCAGAGCTGAACAATGTAAGCAGGACGCCCCATCCCCATGTGCACTGCTGGGTGGTGATGGGTGGATGGGTGTGGAGAGCTCACAATGCCACTCCTAGTGATGTGGGAGGACCCTGCAGCTCCCTTCTTGTGCCTCTATGGGACCAGCGGGCAGACTTCCAGGAGCACCCTGCAGGCCCAGGCCCACCTAAGTGTCCTGCCACTGCCCTCCTGCCACTGCAGTGGCCTCCACCTGGACACTGGCCTCAGCCTGCTCTTGTCCCCTGGGTTCCCAATCCCAGGCCCAAGTGGAGGCTATCCCTCTCTGCTCTTCCTGCCGCTCCCCCTGCCCTTTGGAGAAGGAGCCTAGTGGGCTCCTACCTCTTCCCATCTGCATATACAGCTCCCAGTGTCCCTGCACTGACCAAGCCCAGGGGCTGGAGGTTGAGGAGGGGCTGCTGCCCTCCCTCCAGGCCCTACCAGGGCTCTGCTGAGCTCAGCACCTGCTCTGGGGACAGGAAGGAAGCCTGGCTCTGGGGACAGCCCCTTGCCTGATTCATGGGGCCCTCATTGTAAGGTCAGCGAATAGGTGGCTTAAACACAAGCTTTCATCCCAGAGCTGCTCTCAGAGGACTAAGCATCCCTGCTGTGCTTGAGGGCATAGATCACAGGGGACAACCCGACATCCCAAAAGCCACTGGCTGGGAGGGGGAACCTGGCATAGATGCCCTTAGGGAAGGAGGCGCCCAGAGCCGGACACAGCCCCTGAATGGCCCAGGACTCAGGAGGGCAGCAGGACCAGGACCAGAGCTTCTGTCCCACCTGCTGGCTCCACAGGGGTGGGGTTGAGACGGGTCTGGGTCACAGCAAGAGCCCAGTTTCCCACCCCTACCCTCCATCCCTCCTGTGCCTCCTCCCTCAGACCGTCACCTGCTTCTTCACCGTCAGCACCCAGCCCTGGACCGCAAAGTTCGAGCTCCGGAAAAAGAGATGCTTAGATGGCATCTCCTGAGGGGCCTCAGCCTCACGCAACCACATGCTGTTCTCGGTTCCGTGAACACCCACTGCCCATAGGAGTGGACACCTTGGTGTCTGAGCACCTCCAAGCTCTCTGTTCTCCAGCTGTGCCAGTGTTGGGCTTCCTGGCTTGCCACTGTAGACTTCTCTCTGTCCAGTCACACCGTGTAGAATAGGTCATTAAACACGAACATTCCAGAGGTTGCATGTGCCATGACTCTGAGGGGAGGGGCCGGGGGCAAGGGGTGGGTGACTCTCTGCTGGGCAGCCTGTGGGGGCCGGGTTGGCGGGTCCTCCTTCGCCTGGGCCCTCCTTAGGCGGCTCCAGGTGGCATGACGTAGGTGCATCTGAGCTGCTGTCTCTGGGCTCGTGGACGATGATCCATGTGGCCAAATGACCATGACCTCCCAGGGCACCTCATGGGCATTGGGCACGACAGTCATTCTGGGCCCCACCCTCCTGGCAATGTGTTCTCTGCTCACACACCTTTCCTGTTTCATGGCAGGTGGGTGAATGGAGGAAGGACTTCCAGCCTCACACACAAAGCGTGGTGCTGGCACCAAGTTCAGTGGCAGCAACTTCTGGAAGAATCTAGAATGTACAACCTCAGATCCTCCCACCCTACATCAAAGCATCTTTCATAGGTTACAGGGTAGGGTTATCCATGTGGAAGGGTAGTTGCCCAGTATAGAAAGGTGCAGGATCCACGCTTGGCGGGGCAGCAGTAGGAATTCAGCATCAGGCTTCGCTTCAGATCCCAGCTCCAGGCCTGCCACCGTGAAAACCGAGCCAGGCGGGCCTCCAGGACCCCAGATCCCAGGCTTGCTCCTGCGCAAGCCCACTCACAGCCTCAGTCTCAGGTCCACTCCAGAGTGCAGCAGGTCCTATCAGTCGCAGCTCCAAGGCCTGTCCAAGCAGAACAATCTCCTGGCCAACCCTTCTGCCAGGCTGGCCCCAGTGGCCCAGGCTACAGACTTCCCCTGGACTACAGGCTGGCTTCTGGAACCCAGGCCCATCCCAGGAGATCCCATTGCTGGGTCATCCTGGTAGACTCCATCTCCAGGACAACTCTGCAGACAACACTGCTTCAGGCCAGCCCTCACAAACCCAGACTTCAGACTAGCACCCCCACACACGGTTCCCATCCTGGTCTCTTTGGGCCCAGGCTCCAGGCAAGCCCCAACGGCTCCAGACACCAAGCCACCTATCACAGCCTCAAATCCCACACTGGCTTACACATTCAGATCAAGGACCTAGCCCTGTCTCTACAGAGCCGAGCTCCAGGTTCACCCCAGTGCCTGGCTAGCCCCCACAAACAGGTTTCGGGCCTGTCTCCACATACCCAAGCACCTGGGTTTGCCTGGCCTCTTCAGACTCAAGGATAGCCCTGCCCTTCCTAAGTGCCAGATCAGCACTCATGGACCCTGGCTCTATTCCAATTTCAACAGATGTGTGTTCCATACATGCTCTTGCAGATCCATGCTAGATACCCACTCCCACTCACCTAGTAAACAGATCCACCCCAGTGGACCCTTTTAGTCAGCTCACATGAACCAATGAATCCCACCTCAGCTGACCCAAGCTTGAGGTCTCCCTGGAGATGCAGGATTCAGGGTTAATCTCAGGGATCCAGGCACAAGACTCTCACACCTGCTGACCCAGCACCAAGCCAGTTTGCCTGAGAACTCCAGCAGCAAGTTGGTCATGAACCACACCAGACAGTCTTCCCAGAATCCCTGAAAGGGCTGACTTGTGAAGGGCTTTCCCTGCCAGAGCCAGCCTGCAAAGACCGAAACAGGTGCCTACATTGGTAAATGTGCAGGATACCAACACATGGCCAAAAGCATTACAAATAACCAGGGACTACCAAGGGAACAAGATATAGCAGTATTGGCAGAAACTTAGTGGAGATTTATGAGTTACCTGACAAAGAATTCAAAATAATTATCTAAAGAAAATCAGTGAGCAGAAAGATAATACAAATAGACAACTAAATGAAATAAGGTAACAATATGCAATCAAAGTAATGAGGTCAACAAAGAGATAGAAACCACAAAAATGGGCCAAACAGAAAGCCAAACAGAGTCAAAGAACACAATGACTAAGCTAAAAAATTTCACAGAAAGCTCCAACAGCATATTCAATCAAGCAGAAGGAAGCATAAGTGAGCTTGGAGACAGGTCATTCAAAATTACCCAGTGAGGATGGGCACTGTGGTTCATGCTTGTAATCCCAGCACTTTGAAAGACGAGGTTGGAGGATTGCTTGAGCCTAGAAATTTAAGATCAGCATAGGCACCGTAACAAGACTGCGTCTCGACCAAAAAAAAAAATTTAACTGGGTATAGTGATGGGCACCTGTAATCCTGGTTACTCGGGAGGTTGAGGCAGAAGGATTGTCTGAGCCTAGGAGGTCGAGGCTGCAGTGAGCTGTGATCATTCCACTACACTCTAGCCTGGGCAACAGAGTGAGACCCTGACAAGAAGGAAAGAAGGGAGGGAGGCAGAGAGGGAAGGAAAGAAAGAGAAAGAAAGGAAGGAAGAAGGAAGGAAGGAAGGAAGGAAGGAAGGAAGGAAGGAAGGAAGGAAGGAAGGAAGGAAGGAAGGAAGGAAGGAAAGGCAGGAAGAAAATAGATTACCTAGCAAGAGGAGCAAAAACACAAAAGATAGAAAAAGGGCAAGGAAAGCTTATGGGAATTATAAGACGCCATCAAGTGAACTGATACATGCATTATAAATGTCCCAGAAGGAGCAGAGAAAGAGAAACAGGTGGAAAGCATTTTTTTTTTTTTTTTGAGTTAGAGTCTCACTCTGTCGCCCAGACTGGAGTGCAGTG
>NW_007248572.1:678704-772787 GCF_000164805.1 Carlito syrichta | reverse complement strand
TGAGGTGAGTGGATTGCCTGAGCCCGCGGGTTCAAGACCCACCTGGGCAGCAAGACCTCTCTCTACAATAAATCAAAAAATCAGCCGGGCATGGTAGCGCATGCCTATAATTCCGGTTACTCGGAAGCCTGAGGCGGAAGGAACACCGGAGCCCAGTGGGTTGAGGTTGCGGTGGCCGTGAGCGGCCACTGCACTCCAGTCTGGGTGACAGAGTGAGACTCCAACTCAAAAAATAAAATAAAATAAAATAAAAAACAATTTCTCAAATCTGAAGAGAGATATGAAAACCCAAATCAATGACATGCAAATAACTCTGAAATTAGCTAAATAAAGATCTTCACTGAAACACATTATAATAAAATTCTCAACAGTCAGAGAGAATTAGAAAGAAGCAAAATAAAAGCAACATATTGCAAACAAGGGAATCTTTATTAAATTATTTTTTAATTTCTCAGTAGAGAGCTTGAATTCCAGGAGAGAGTAAGATGATTTATTTAATGTACTGAAAGAAAAAAAAATACATTGTAGCCTAGAATACTACATCCAGCAGGTTGTTTTCCAGAATGAAGAAAGATGAAGATAGTACTATACAACCAAAAGCTGTGGGAATTCATCACCACTAAACCTGCCTTATAAGAAATGCTAAAGAGAGTTTTTCAAGGAGGTGAAAAGTAAAAGATGCTAATTAGTAATATAAAACATATACAATTATAAAACTCATTGATAAAACTAAGCACATAAACTCAAAATTCTCTAATATTATAATGGCGGTCTGTAAATCACATATCTTTAGTATGAAAGTTGAAAGACAAAACTACTAAAATCATCATAACGGATACAGTTTTTGTGAAATAATCTATTATAAAATACACAATATAAATAGACGTAAATTGTGACAGCAAAAACAAAAAAATGTGAAGGGAGATGTCAGTGTAGAGTTTCATTATGAACTTTAACTTATCAGCTCAAAATAACTCATCAAACCTATAAAATGCTTTATAAGATAACCAGAAATTATAAACTTATAGTAGATATAGAAAATATAAAAAGTCAAAGAGAGACCCAGTCTTTACCTGTACAATGTCCACTTGTATACCCAATCCTGAATTGTACACCACATCTTTAAAATAAAAAAAGAAGGAAAAAAAGAAAATATAAAAAGTAAGTCAAAGTCTACCACTATATAAAATTATCTAATCATAAATAAAAACAGGAAGGCAGGAGGAAAGAAACAGAATTTACAAGACAACCAGAAATCAATTAACAAAATGGCAGCAAAAGATTCTTACATGTCTGTCATTATTTCAAATGCAAATGGATTAAGTACCCCAATCAAAAGACATAGAATGCCCAAATGAATTTTTTTTAAAAGTACTCAACTATATGCTTTCAATAAGACTCATCTCACATTTAAAGTCACACTGAGATGGAAAGTGGGGGATTGCTGTGCCCTGCTGTTTTTGTACTGCAATCTATCACTCCCTTCATATTTATCAGTATTTACTTTATATTTCTATGTGCTCAGATGTTGGGTGCATATGTGTTTACAACCACTATATCTCAAGTGGATATAAACCATTGTGTATATTGTCAAATGAAAATGATGTGTAACCTTCAAGTCATATTTTTATAAATATAATATTAATACATACTCCAAAGTTGTGTGGGATTCCTAAAATTCTGCTATGCCTGGGCGTATGCTATTAGTCACAATTATGGCTAGTGTGTTAATTTTTTATAGGTCATGGAAAGAACCAAATTTCATTGTCCACTATGTCTTTACCTATTACCATCTTTTTTTTCTTTTTTCTTTTTTTGAATTGGAATCTCACTCTGTCGCCCAGGCTTGAGTGCAGTGGCACACTCACAGCCACTGCAGCCTCAACTTGCTGGACTCAGGCAATCCTTCCAGTTCAGCTTTCCAAGTAGCTGGAGCTGCAGACTCATGCCACCACACCTGACTAATTTTGTGTATGTGTGATTTATTGTAGAGACAGGTCTCACCAAGTTGCCCAGGCTGGTCTCAGCCCCCAGGCTCAGGCACTCCCAATCCCCCAAGGCTGAGCCACCACACCAGCCCTAACTATTATCATCTTAAGTAGTATTTCCAATTAATTGTTTAATTCTGATGCAATTTCTGAAAACTCTTCATAAGCAATAAGATCCAAGGGTATTTTGTCTTCAAGGAGATTCATTAACAAAGCAGAAAGAACTCTGACAAGCACTCTTGAACACAGGTTACTGATATGTAGGGGTGTGTTTGTGTGTGTGTGTGTGTGTGTGTGTGTGTGTGATGATAGTTCCAAATTACTAAAATAGTTTGCTACCAATGTTGGATTTGTCAAACCTATAATCCTGGGAAGACAATCAAAGCTTTAGGTACAACTCAGCCACCTCATTGGCCATTTAAACATTTATAGAGGGATTCTTTCAATTACCATTTTCAGTGTATGCATTTTCTCGTTGAATAGAATCTTTCCCTTTCAAGGATTGATGTGGCAACAGTAGCTAATAAGTTATCAGGACACATGTTTTCCTCATGAGCCATTCCTGAAGAACTCTTCAGTGATAAAACTACTTATTTCACTGGACAAGCCATAAAACAGTGAAATAAGGTATTATAGCTATAACAGCAGAAGACCAAGCAAATTGAATTGAGTGGATTGCTTTGATCAGAGGTATTGCAGATTGTTGACAATCAGATCCATTTAGAGTGGAAATCATAAGTTAATCCCTAATGAAATAGTCACTGGAAGGCCTGCGTACCTACTAATAAATCTCATGTATCTTGTGCTGTTAAACTCTAACATGACCAAATGCTGCCAGGTTGTAATGCATTATGACAAAGTGCATTTTCACCCGGTAGAGAAAGTTTTTCATAATCCGCTGACTGCAGACAATCAAACCTTTTATGATCTAGAAACCAGAGATTGGGTCTTCTGAGAATTACACCAAAGATTGTCCCTGCTGCACACATGTCAGAAAACTTCAAGACCTTGGACCTTGGGTTTGTAATCGCACAACTCAGATGTCCCTTCCACCCCTTCAGACTCTTGGAACTGTATGTCCATTGGTGACTCTAAAGGAAAGTTGTCCAGAAAAGTCTCCCCTCAGAAGCAGGCAGCATCCTAGATGAGAACTGCTTTTCCTCAAGGTCCAAGGACCAGGACTTCTCTGATACCAGGAGACTCTTGTCTCTCAATTTTTTTCTGCATCCCTGACTCGGTGAACAATGTAACTGAAAAGGATGGCTCTTGGGTGCATTCATGGGTAGCCTTTAATTTATGAAGGATTACACAGCTGACTTTATACATGGACAAACTATGTCTTAATAGATGGAAGCTGAGGGGCCGAGGTGGGCGAGAAGCATTAATGGGACCCTATTGCGTCATGATCAGTCAGAGACGGAACTTGGTCTACTCCTCTCACCCCCTTCACAGGCTAGGAGGACACTGCCAAGAGTCCCTCATTTTTCCATATGGGTACCTGACACCTGCTTGTCTCCTGAGGAAGGGGTGTGACCTCAGAGTTGACCTCTCCCACACCTGCAGGGTGTACCTGCTCTGCTCATGGTATGTGTTTGCACAGAGCAGCCCTGGGCAAAACTGGGAAAGAGGCAGGTGCTGAGGGGGAGCTGGTGGCAAGGAGTCCTCAGGGCCACCAGGCACAGATGCACTCAGAGCTCTTAGTGGCAGAGGTTGGTAGCCACAGCCCAAGACCCAAACCAACCCACTGCCCGTGTGTGTAAGTAAAGTCTTCCTGGAACACAACCACTCTTCTTTGGCTGCACAGTGTCAATGGTGCTGTAGAGATATAGCAGCAGGGTTGGGCAGTTGAGAAAGAGGCCATCTGCCCACCAAGGCCAGAACCGTCACTCAATGACTTTGTCAGAAAAACGTTGTTCAACCCTGATGGAGATGATTTGGGCAAGGTCTTGATAGCATCTCGTGTACTTGTGCACCCCCCACTTAAGTATCCACCCACTCCCAGGGGATCTGGAGGACACAACTGACATTGTGCGTTTCTAAGATTCTTTCAGAAGTCGCTGCCACTGCATCTGGTGCCAGGACCATGAGGCTGAAAGTCCTTCCTCCATCCACCCACCTGCTGTGGACCAGGAAAGGTGTGTGAGCCAGTTCTCCAGCAGAAGACACTTTGCCATGAGGGGCCTGGAGGGACTGTTGTGCCACCATGCCCATGAGGTGCCATGGGAGGTCACAGTCATTTGGCCACATGGGTCATCAGTCAAGAACCCAGATAGAAGCTCAGATACACCTTAGTTGTGCCATCTGGAGCTGCCTGGGGAGGACCCACTAAACTGACCCCCACAGGCTGTACAGCAGAGAGTCACCCACCCCTGCCTGGTCCCTCCCCACCAGAGCCGTAGCACACGCAGTGTCTGGAATGCTCACATTTAATGGCCTGATCTACACAGAGAGTTTGGACAGAGAGGGGTCTACAGTGCCAAGCCAGGAAGCCCAACACTGGCACAATAGGACAGAAAGCTTGGAGCTGCTTGGCTGCTGAGGTGCCAACTCCCGTGGGTGGTGTTGTCCATGAGGAGAGAACAGCACATGGCCATGTGGGGCTGTTCATCAGAAGACACCATTTGAGCACTTCTTCTTCCGGACCTCAAACTGTGTGACCCAGGGCAAGATGTTGATGGTGAAGAAGCAGGTGACAGTCTAAGGGAGGAGGCACAGGAGGGACTGAGGGTGGGGGTGGGAAGCTGGGCTCTCGCTCTGACCCAGACCCATCTAAACCCCACCCCATGGAGACAGCAGGTGGGCCAGAAGCTCTGGTTCTGGTCCTGCTGCCCTCCTGAGTCCTGGACCACACAGGAGCTGTGTTCAGCTCTGGGCGTCTCCTTCCCCAAGGGCACCTGTGCCAGGTCCCCCTTCCCAGTTAGTGGCATGGGATGCTGGGCTGTCCCCTGTAACTCATGCCCCTGAGCACAGCTGGGACACTTTGTCTCTGGAGAGCAGCTCTTAGATGAAAGTATGTGTCTGAGCCACCAATTTGCTGATCTTAAAATGAGGACCCCACGAATCAGGCAGCAACTGTCCCCAGAACCAGGCTTCCTTTCTGTCCCCAGAGCAGGTGCTGAGCTCAGCAGAACCCTGGAAGGGAGGGCAGTGGCCCCTCCTCAACCTCCAGCCCCTGGGCTCTGTCAGTGCAGGGACCCTGGAGGCTGCATCTGCAGATGGGAAGAGATAGGAGCCCGCTTGGCTCCTTCTCCAGAGGGCAGAGGAAGCAGCAGGAAGATGAGAGAGACAGCCTCCACTTGGGCCTGGGACCGGGACCCCTGGGGACAAGAGCAGGTTGAGGCCAGTGTCCACATGGAGGCCACTGCAGTGGCAGGAGGGCAGCGGCAGGACACTCAGGTGGGCCTGGGCCTGCAGGGGTCCCATGGAAGTCTGCCCGCTGGACCCACTGAGGCACAAGCAGGGAGCTGGGAGTGCCACGCTCTGGGGTCCCCCCGTGTCCCTAGCATTGTGACCTCTTCATGCCCACCCAGCAGTGCGAATGGGAATGGGTCATGTTACTTACATTTTTCAGCGCTGGTCCTCTTTGAAAGGGGCAGTTGTCGATATCATCCTCAGATTTCCCACATATGGTTTGGCGCAGTTGTAATTTCATGGAGTACAACAAGTCGGGACTCTCCTGATGTACCCAAAAAGAGTAGAGTGGACAGGCTGGCCTTAAGCAGCTCCCAGGGAGGACCCAGCCCTGTCCGGGGGGGAGCACCCAGCTTGACTCCACCAAGGAGCCTGCCCAGGCCTGGCGACACTGGCTGGAGGTGACACAGGGAACTCTCTAGAATGGCATTCAGAGCCAAGAGCCGTAGGCATGGCAGCCCCAAGCAGACGCAGACTGAGCCCCCATTCATGCACCCTACCTCCAATCCTGCCCCCACTCTGCCCTGGTGACACCAGCTCACTCTCAGGGGAGGCTACACCTGCAGATATCCCCCCAGAGGATGGGCACCTGGGAGGGTGTTGGTCTCCGAGAGTTTCCAGGGTGCTCATAGCCCACGTGAGACAGTCTCACTCGCAGTGCGTTGCTCAATTTCCCCCTGACGCTGTGGCCACTAGCACCCATGAAGACTTGCACATGCCCTTGGACATGGGCTTCAAGGGCAGCACCTGCCCCTTGCAATGTGCACATGAGGTTCTCCCTGCTCTCCCCCCAACTGCATCCCACCTTGCTCTCCTCCCACCCCTTCTGTCGACTCCTCCCAGCCCCACCTGACCTTGGGACTGCCAGGTCAGGACCCCGTGGAATTCTCCTCCAGGGCCCAGGCAGAGAACCCCCAGGGCCTTGAAGCCTTCTCAGAGGCTCCTACTCTACAGGACCAGGTCCCTCCCCTTCCTCAGGCTCTGGGGACTGAGGGAGAAGTGTGCTACCCTCCCCCAGAAGTGTCCTTGAAGAGTGTCACTGTCCCTGCAGTCATGAGCACTGTGCCCTCCCGACTGCTCCTGCAGTGATCCTGTGGAAAGGAGGACACAGAGCGTTCAGAACGGGGTTCGAAGAGGAGGATGACACAGCACTCACTCCATGTTGTCAGACATCCAGGAACTCGAGAAGGTGGGGACCAGGGAAGATGACATACTTTACAGGGCCCTGGGACCCATGGCTGGTCCTCAGTGCCCAGGTCCTCAGGTCTCTCGCTCACTCTGTCTCTCTGTCTCTCTCTCTCTCATCTGTTTCTTTCTGTCTCTTTCTCTTTCTTGTCTCTGTCCTCTGCCTTTCTCTTTCCACCTCTTTCTCTGTTTCTGTCTGTCTTTCTCCGTCTCTTTCTCTCTCTCTCTCTCTGTCTTTATTTCTGTCTCTCTCTGTGTCCTTGTCTCTCTCTCTCCATCTGTGTCTCTCTGTCTCTGTCTGTTCTCTTTTCCTTTACTCCTGTCTCTTTCTCCCTCTCTCTCTTTCCCTGTCTCTCTTTCTTTCTCTGTCTCTCTCTTTCTCTGTCTCTGTCTTTCTCTTTCTCTGTCTCTGTGTCTGTCTCTTCCTCTACTCCCATCTCTCTCTCTCCCTCTCTGTCTTCCCAATTACCTCTTAAACATCTTGTGTTCTTGAAACATGGATTCAACCCCATGCATGAGCATTCTGTCCTCAGTTCTCCTCCTCGTCTGTCTCTCCATGCCCTTAGTAGTCCTTACCTTGAAGTCATTCTTCAGTTAAACAATGTCACAACACTCACAAAGACTGGATAGCACATCCCACATGTGCGTTGACTGAGAATGCATCTTTTAAATTTTCTAAGTCAAATGTTTTTGAAAACGGAAACTAACTGACCTACCACATGCCTGACCTGAGTATAGACTGCAAAAGGTGACTCCCGACCCCTTGGCAAGTGACCCCTTCCCCCAGAGGGGCTGTCAGGAGGTGGGTGGGAGACAGTGTGGCGCTCACCTTCTCCCTCCAGAAGCTCAGCATGTTCATCATCCTGTAGGCGTTCGGCTCGGTGCTCCCCTGGTTGAATGCGTGCACAGCGAACTCCAGGGTCATGGGGCGGTAAATGGCAACGGAGTCCTGGTTAGTGTTCTCTCTTTCCTGGAAGGTGAATGCGGCAGGGATCAGGAAGGGCTGGAAGCCCAGGAGGAGCAGCAGCAGTGCCCGGGTCAGAGCCATCCTCGGCGACAAGTACGACATGGTGCAGACTTGGCCCCCCCGGCTTTCCCCCCTCAGCCAGGACCATGGAAGCCTACCAGGCTCCAGCCCTGATCTTAAAACTATTGGCTCCAACACAGACTCCTCCCTCTGAGCCTCACTTCTGTGGTGACACGCCGGCGCTCCCACATGTGGCCTTGCTGCCTCTGGACAAAGCTGTAGAAACCATCTCCTGTCCAGGGTGGAGGACACCACCCAGGTGGCAGGTGGGGAGGGGCTAGCTATGGGGGAACCTGGATGTGAAGCCCAGCCCCATCCACTCCCTAGTGCCTAGGGGGAGAGGAGGCCTTCATGGAGGCCCAGAGTCAGATCCTGAAATAAGGATGCAGGTGTGAGAGGGGTGAGGGGGATATCACCCCTGTATACTCCAGTGGGGGAGACAGAAAGGAAGGACAGAGACAAGGAGGAGGGTGAAAGGGGTGGCTGAGGTGGGAGAGGGCACAGCTGCAGGGCTCCCGGTAAGAGCTCCCACCCTCACCTGGCATCAGGACCTGAGGGCAGAGGATCTAGGCCTGGGGTGACAGCTGCTCCGAAGGACTCCACTTCCTTGTTCTGTGAAGCCCAGGTCCTCCTCTAGCAGGGTCTCCTCGAGACAAGGACCTTGAGAAGGACCACAAGCATGGAAGGTGGACCAGAGGGAGGAGACTTTGGTAAAACTGGGAGATGAGGAGGAGTCAGGCCAAGGAGGGGTTTGGGGTGGAAGCCCCGTCTGCCCAGCACCCAGTCACTCCTGAGGACTGCTGGACATGAGCGCTCCTTATGCTGAACTCTGACCATGTACAGGTGGCCACGAAGGCTGAGGACACTCTGGTGAGCCTATGGCACCCTCTTTCAGCCTGTGGAACAGAAGAGCATCCAGGTGAGCCCACCGTGGGGAGGAGAGGAACCTGAAGCACAGCGCCCCCTCCTCCCTCCTCCCCCCTCCACTGGCCTTCTCAGCCCTGGCTGTGGGTGTCGGGTGATATTTCAGGTTCACCCCAAGGTCTCAAATGCCAATTCCAGCAGCTGGGGGAACCTGGGAATGCACCTGAGTTCTCCTGGCCCCAGAAGAGCTGGTGAGGGGTGTGGCCCAGAGACTTGGGAGCTGCCTGGCCTGCAGGTGCTGACCTGTATCCACACTGACCCTGAGCCTCGTGCCTCACTCTCTGTGCTTCGAATGGGCAGTGTTGTCCGTGCCTCCCCCAGAGGCTGCTTATGGGGATACGTTGTCATCTTGTCATCGTTGAGTCAAGGGCTGTGCTGAGGGCCCCCTGCATGCTCAGGCTGTGACTCCTGAGCTCTCTCTCCCTGCTCTCCCTCCTCCCAGGCTCCCTCTTCCTCTGCTCCTTCCCTGCACTCTCTCTGCATACTCTTCAACTCTCTCCTTATCTCCGCGGGGTGGGGGGGGGGATATCTGGAACTGACACAGGGCTCATTTCTCCCTGGGCCTGGGCCTGCCAAGGCCTTGGGAAGGAGTGAAGGTAGGACTCAGAGCTGCCCTGAGGCTGACGGCAATTGTACACACCAGAAGTCACTGATCCCTTGGTGAAGACTGCATGTGCCTGGTGACCTCCAGGAGGGGATGCACATGGCAGACCTCCAGAGAGGATCAGGTGGGAGGTGCCAGATGCAGGCACTCTTGAGGGACAGGCCCTGACCACCCTCCCTGGGCCCCAATGTTCTCCTCTCCCACCTAGAACATCCCATCACCTACGCCTTGTCTTGTGTCTCCTGACCCTCAGGTTGCGTCCATTGTCCTTTCTGAATCATCGTGTGTCTCTCCACGGTGGACAAAGGTGGATGAACCCATGTAGGAGAATCACAGCTATGACCAGGAATTCGTGGCTCCTGGCCATAGCTGTGATTCGCTCTCACACAACATCACTGCTCCGAGGGCGAGGACAAGACTGTCCTTACAGCAAGAGGCACATGGTGCATGCCTGGACATTGGCTGGGAGCATCCACAGCCATGCAGATGAAGTCACACGAAGGTCAAGGACCCATCCTTCACGAAGCTACAAGGTTATGAATGCAAATTGCACATGGACTTGGGCTTACAACAGAACAGGTGACAATGTCACAGGGAAAGGGGCTGGTCCACAATCATGTTGAGAGGTTCTCTGTAGACTCCCCAAGTCTCTCTGCTTGAGGCAAAGGGAGGCAGATGGGGTGGAGTCTGGAGAGGAGGAGGGGCTGTCGGGAGACCTTTGCTGGGACCCCCTATCCACCCACTCAGTCGTGCTCCTGGCCCTGTGTGGTCTAGGAAGAGGTTAACTGTTTCAAATCTGCACTGCAAGTCCCAAGACTCAGACTCCCTCGTGGCCCCATACATCTTGTGGAGTCAGAGTTCTGGCTCTTCCCTGGTCCCTCTTGAACCCCAGGAAAGAAACTGTGTTAGTTCGTTCATGGTTCTACAACAGAATATCATGGACTGAGCATAAGGAACAGAAGTCTATTTTCCGCCGCTCTGGAGTCTGGGAGCCAAGGTGTTGAGGGCCTCCTTGCAATGTCCTCACATGGTAGAAGGTAGCAGGACAAGACATGTCAGAAGGCCCCCTGAAGCCTCTTTCACAGGGTCCTTAAGCATCCCCATGAGAGAGAAGCCCTCATGGCCTAATCATTTCTTTAAGACTGCACCTCTTAATTCCATCAACTTGGACAACATCTGAATTCTGGAGGCGACATATGCAATCCACAACAGGAACATTCTCTGCTTTGTAAGGTGAATTTTTGACTCTATCCTTTCCCTTTTCCAAAATTATTCATAAGCCAAGGAAAAAGAGTGGCATGGTGGCAAAGCATACCTTGTGTCATCCTTGCTGCCACCTGAAGTGCAAGGTCTTTTTTGAGAGGGCGAAGGATGGGCATTGGCATCCCAGCAGCTGTATCTGCTCCAATGTAACTGAGGTTAACATGACCGTGGTAGAGAAAGGGGCCAACGCCTCGGGAACCTCTGTTCACACATTCCATTTTCCTTCAGGCTCACACAAAAACGTTGCCAGCTGCCAGTCAGTAAAAGCTCAGAAATATCACGAGTCAATAGAACCTTCTTGCTCCTGAACCTCCACCCTGACTGTGACTTAGTGGGTCATCAAAGACCAGGTGGTTGTGAAGAATTAAACAAACTTGAACCAATGCACGGCTCATGCAACCCAGCTGACCTTAGATGGGGGCACCTGGGTTTGGTTGATCCCAAGACAAACAGTAAGTATCATGGGTACTATGGAAGCAAGCAGCCCGGGCATGTGACTACCCGGAGCCCTCAAGAGCTCCAACCACAGTCGAGGCCCATCAGGAAATGCCTCCTCGTGGGCTGCTTAAGGCACCCAGTAGGGTTGGCCAGGAGCACTGGAGAGAGAGCATGTCCTAGGAGCAAAGGCTGCACACCCATGGTGCTGGCTGCTGAAGGCATGTGTGGGAAGAGGGCTGTCTCTGGGAGTCACAAAAAGCAGCACAGCAAGCCCCATCCCAAGGCAAGAGAAAAAACATGACCAGGCATGGTGGCTCATGCCTGTCATCCCAGCGCTTTGGGAGACCAAGACAGAAGTATCTCTTAAGTCCAGGAGTTCAAGACCAGCCTGGTTAATATAGCGAGACCCCATCTCTACAAAAATTCAAAACATAAGTTGGGCATGTTGGCATGCAGAGGCTGAAGCAGGAGGGTCATTTGAGCTCAGGAGTTTAAGATCAGCCTGGGCAATATAGCAAGAACTCATCTTTACAAAAATTTAAAATATTAGCTGGGCATGTTGGCATGTAGAGACTGAGACAGGAGGATTGTTTGAGTCCAGGAGTTCAAGACCAGCCTGGTCAATATAGTGAGACCTTATCTCTACAAAAATGCAAAACTTTAGCTGGGCATGTTGGCATGTGGAGGCTGAGGCAGGAGGATCATTTGAGCCCAGGAGTTTAAGACCAGCCTGAGCAATATGGTGAGACCTCATCTCTATAAAAATTCAAAGCATCAGCTGGGTATGTTGTCATGCAGAGGCTGAGGCAGGAGGATCACTTGAGCCCAGGAGTTCAAGACTAGCCTGAGCAATATAGGGAGACCTCATCTCTGCAAAAATTCAAAAACATTAGCTGGGCATGTTGGCATGTGGAGGATGAAGCAGAAGAATCACTTGAGTCTAGGAGGTCGAGGCTATGGTGAGCCACAATTGTGCCACTGCACTCCAGCCTGGGTGACAGAGTGAGATCCCAACTCAAAAAAAAAAAGCGGCTATGATAGTGTCCCCACAACTCTGCAAGCACACAGGAGAGGAGGGGGGCCAGGATGGAAGAGGGCCACTATGCCTGCCCCCCAGAGCACAGCTGCTAGCTGAGTGAGGGAGAGCAGGATGAGGACTGAACCCTGACTTTTTGTTCTTATTCAAATTCCTAAGAGGCCTTGGAGAGTCAAACCTTACAGACCATAAAAGCTTGCCCAACAGGTCCTTTCTGACCCAGTACACTGTGGCTTCCTTTCCTGACTCTGGTCTGGCACCACATGACAGAGAGGAGACCCCCTCACCTTGAGCATTCCTCTTTACTGACTCCAACTTTTAAACAATAACTTTTTTTACCAGTTGCCAGTTACAGACTCCCTAAATCCACCTGTGACTTCCAGATGTCCTGCCTTTTGGGGCCAAACCAATGTATACTTTTCCTGTATTATGATTTCACTTGCAATTCCTGTCTCCCTGGAATGTATAAAGCCAATCTGTAACATGACCACTTGGGTGCACTTGCTCAGGACCTCTTGAAACTACTTCCCCAGGCCACGTCACTCATACTGGCTCAGAATAAACGTTTTTATTTTGGCTGTTCATGGCTTTTCCATGGTCAAGGTGAAAGGTGTCCTCCTGCCAAACCTCAGCCAGGGTCGCCCCCATGGGCCCCAGACTGCCCCTCACAGGGGACCTGGGCTCCACTGGCTCAACCTTGAGACAAACATTCAAGTGCAGGTGGCTTATTTAGAGGTGATCCGGAAGGGAAGTGGGGAGTGGAGACAGGGAGGGAGTCGTACACAACAGTGAGCAGCTCAGCACCGTGAGCAGCCAGGTCTCAGTTTTGCGGGGTTCCTCTGAGGGACCAGGTGTCACAGTTCAGCATCACCTTCCAGGGGCCCACGATCAGCATGTTTGTCTTCCAATTTCTGACACTGACTCAGGGCTCCCCCTAGAAGCACCAGCCCAGCACTCCAGCCTGCTCCTGAGTGACAAAGAAAGTCCTCAGTCAAGAGGCTCAGACAGGTACAATGGGCATTGACAGAGAAGAACCCTCCAGCACTGCTTCTGCCCAGGTGGCCTCTGAGTGTCATGGTCTCTCTCATGCGTCTGTTAGGACCTGACACTGTGCTATTGCTATCATACACTGTTGTCTACTGGCCCCACCTGCAGACCCTGCTGTTGTCTCCACAGCTGGGTGTCTGAAAGTGTTTCTTTACGGCCATGTTGTCCCCCTTCATCACCTCAGCCCACCCCACCCCGCATACATATGCACACACACGTACACACATGTACACAATGCACACTCATGCACACAGATGTGCACACGTGTATACATACAAATAGATGCATACACATGTGCATAGATGCATGTATGAGTGCACACACACACTGCAGTGACTAGTCCTCAGGGTGGCCCCTGATGACCCTCAACTCCAGTCTCCCTGCCCTTGTAGAGTCCTCCCCATTCTGAGCCAGGATTGGTCTGGGTTGAAGCTAGGTCACAAGGGATGGTGGCTCCCACCTTGTTCTCTTGGAACACTCTGCCTGGAGGAAGTAAACCATGACACCAAGCTCACGTGCAGCCCTGTAGAGAGCCCATGTGACCTCTTGTCAACAGCCTCTGCCAAGCAGTAGCCACAGGAGTGAGCAACTTTGGAAATGGACTCTCCAGAGGCCATCATACCTTCTGATAATGGCAGCGCCACCATGGTCTGAGTGTAGCCACATGAGTGGTGACATCCACAACCACCTGGCCTGGCCACCTCGGATTCCTGGCTCACAGACACAAAGAGATATATGAATAAAGGGCTTAAGCCACTCAGTGGCCAGGTGATTTATTATGCAGCATTAGATAGCTACTACATTCAACTGTGAACACACACTCATACACACACACACACACACACACACACACACACACACACACACACACACACACACACATTGCAGCCTTCTCTCCATGCACCATGACCTTGTGTTGTTTCTGCCTCAACTCAAAGCCAACACAATTCTCCAAATGGCCCAGCTGTCTCTATGGCTGGAGCTGGGAATTAATGGCAGCTGTTTCCAAGTCAGTGGGCCGTGTCTTCCCAGAAGTCCTGGGATGGGAGACTCCTGTGCAGGTCCACAGATGGAAACTCTTAAGGCAGCCGGACCTCCAGAGCCTTACAGAAAGCGCAGCATATGTGAAGCCACGGAGGCCCGGTCCTGGGTTGGTTATCCAGAAGGAGCTGTCGGTGCACTCAGAGTCTCATGAAGCATGGAAATGGCTTCCATTTTTTGGCAGCAAACTGCCCCTGCCAGTGGCTGAGGCAGCGGTGAAGAGGCTGCATGACGCTGTTGAAACCCCCCGCCCACGCTCAGCACCAGCCCCCAAATGCACAGAAAAACACCAAGGCCACACAACACACGTCCATGGTCATTGCATTGTTTTCATGTTTTGCAAGTGTCTTTGCTTCTTCTGAATGGAAGTGAGCGTGGCAGAACGTGCCAGAAGACAGCTATATATCTCTGCATTCCTTCTTCAGCATAGTGAGTTCTAATTTCCATGGTTTGGATGCAACAATAAAGGTACAAAAAACCATCTAAAAGAGATAAAAAGAATAGTCAGTGTGTATAAAAGAAAAAGGAGAAAGAAAAACGAAACCAGAGAAGTGTCCAGCTCCCAGGCGTTAGCTGCAGGAGGGCCAGGAGGCTGCCTGGTGAGTCCAGAGCCATGGACTGGAACTGACAGCAGAAGAGTCAGCCCTGTACCAGGATGGACCATCATGGGTCTGCCCCATGCTCTGAGCCATCATGGATTTCATTCATGCCAGGAGAACACAGAGCCCAGGGACCGGTCATCCTTAGGAAGTCCCCACCTCCAGCTCTGACCCTCATCTGGCCACGGCACTACCCACTGCATGGAGGGCTGGGAGGTCCCACCGAGGGAAGGCAACATCACAAGGATAGTACCAGGTCATGCACATTTCTGGGAGAGGGGTCACATCTAGTGACCAAGAAGAAAAGCGAACAGTAGGAAAACCAAGAGGAGACACACAGCTCTTGTTACAAGTCCAGGTCTTCAGGCTCACCACATAGGAATAAAAACACAACTCCCCTTTGCTTTTGCTCTGAAAACGTTCCTTCAATTAGAATAAAAATACAAGCTTAGAATACCTCTGTGACATCAGTGTAAGCATGAGTGACAGAGTCAAGTAGAGGTGGAGTTGTGTAGACATAAAGATGTAGGAAATGCTTGAGAGAGAAATAGGACACCAGCCACCCTGACAGCCCCTGAGAATGATCCAGTCCTGCAGGGCACCCTTGCCCTCTGACCTCCATGACTACACCAATGGGCATCCTTGCTCTCTGACCTCCACGACTACACCAATGGGCACCCTTGCCCTCTGACGTCCATGGACTCTGTCATTGGGCACCCTCTGGTGTCAGGTGCATTTGGCCAGGGGAAGATAAAAGCAGGAAAGTGGGAGCAGGAGGAGAGTGAGTTCGGGGCCACAGGCGGGCTGCGTTCCTCCACCTAGGGCCACGGCTCCTAGGGACCATCCAACTGCTCCATCCAACTGCTCCAGGGAAAAAAATACTAAAAGGCAAGGTCCAGCAGTGAAGCCTGGGGTGTTAAAACATCTCACTTTGCTGGAAATGAAGGAGGTGCAAGGTGAAGTGGTGAGGAGATGGCATTTCACACGTCAGACTGGAGCAATGTAAGGCCCCTGCTCCCATGCACTGGCAAGGTTAAGGGGAAATGAACAGCTGCGCACACCACTGTGGGAAGCTGTGCTAGCTTTATGGCTTGGGAGAGGGCCTGTGAGGCTGTACATCACCTGTGGCCTGCACACTGACGTGGAGGCTGCACGTGGCTCGCAATGCAGCTGCCCTACCCCAACATCATCCCTGGGGGGATTCTTGCCCTTGGCACAGAGGTCATGTGCCAGGATCTTCAGCCTTGCTGCTAAAAATGAAACGTGAAAACAGCGAAGAGTATCTCAAATAGGGAAATGGCTAAATTCAATGTTATAAAGTCATATAACAGTTTCCTATACAGTAATGAAAAAAATGTGGGGCCAATTTGTATATACAGCAACTGGTCCAAGAAATCATTTGGCATACACAAGTAATAATAGATTGCACCAACATGAACAAACCCCAGCGCATACTGTTGAGTGAAAAAAAAAATAAGAGAAAGTCACAAAACTTATGTAAATTTTGAAAAGCACACAAAATTCTACATACATAGGTAAAATTTTAAAACCCAGGTAGGAATGTTACTAATTTTACAAAAGAGCAGTTATCTTAGGTGGGGGAGTGGAATGGACGTGCAACATTTTACATGTTAAAGTAAATATTTAATAACACCCGTTAGTATGGCTACTACCAAAAAGTCAAGAGACAACAAACATTGGCAGGGGCTGGAAGAGAGGAAAGCCTCGTGCATGGTTGGTGGCGATGCAGAATGGGGGAGCCATTGTGGAGAACAGTGTGGCAGTTCCTAAAGAAAATGAAAATAGAAAACTGCCAATAGGACTCAGCAACCCTTCTGGAAATAAAATCACCACTTTGTAAAGATGCCTGCACTCCCATGTTCACTGTAGCACTAGCCACAACAACCAAGATGTGGAAGCAATCTAAGTGTCCACCCACGGATGAATGGAGAATGAAATTGTGGTACACACACACCATGGAATATTATTCAGCCTTAAAAAGAAGATCCTGCCACTCGCTACAATACGGATGAAGCTGGAGGACAATTATGCTGAGCAAAACAAGCCAGACACAGAAAGAAAAGATATTACATTATCTCCCTCACATGTGGAGTCTTTAAAAAGGAAGAGCCAAATGTACAGAGATGGAGAATGAAACAGTGGTTATATGGGACTGGGGTCATGGGAGAGGCCAATGAGAAGTTACAAACTGGCAGATAAAGATGAGGAAGTCTGTAGTCTAAGTACATCACCAGGTCCACAGTGCAAACAATTACACTGGAGTGGAGATTTCTGCTAAACAACTAAATTTAGCTGCTCATGCCACCAAAACAAACAAAATGGATAACCGTGTGAGATGACAGATAGGTTAACCTACTTCACTGGGGTACTATTTTACTATCTATATGGACCCTATAACATTGTGTCATATGCCTTACATATACACAAAAGTTACCTTTAAAAATAAATATTTAGGTTGAGCACAGTGACTCATTCCAGGACTTTGGGAGGCCGAGGCGAGAGGGATTGCCTGAGCCCAGGATTTGAGACCAGCCCGGGCAACTTGGTGAGACCTCGTCTCTACAATAAATCACAAAAACTAGTCGGGCATGGTGGAGTGAGTCTAAAGTGCCAGCTGATTGGAAGGCTAAGGAGGAAGGATTGCTGGAGCCCAGCAGGTCGAAGCTGTGGTGGCCATGAGCATGCCACTGCACTCCAGCTTGGGCAACAAGAGCGAGACTCCAACTCAAAAACAAATAAATAAATATTCAAAATGAATGTAATAAGATGATAATGGTTGTAAGATCTGGGTGGTAGGAACATGGGCATTTAATGTATCATTCTTATTACCTACTTGAATTTTTGAAATATTGCTTAATTTGAAGCCATTTCTAGTTCTCTGTCTAGTAGCCACCTACATGCACCTGGCATCCTGCCATGGTGTCTACTGTTCATGAAAATGTGAAGGTATTTTCACTGGAGTGCATCTGGGCAATTTTTGGCAACTATTTATTGTCCATTATTTTCTTTTATCCATAGTCTTGTGCCTGCTTTAGGTATTTACTAAATAGGTTAAAAAGTACACAAGATGCAGAAATATACACATACAAGGATTTTCAATGCAGTTTCATTTATGAAAGCGAAACGCTAGAAATAACTTGTATGGGAAGACTACTAAGATGTGAAAAAAAGGAAGTCACATAAAAAATACACACTGTACCAGCAGTTTAAAATAACAAAGGAAAAAAAAGAAAGGCTATGCCTGTCCATGTAAATCTGTCCCGAAGCTGTCTTGAGGCTTTCCATCCAAATGATCCCAGAGGTGACTCCTGGGCCAAGGATGGCGTTGGGACATCATCACAGGGCCCAGTGAAGCGAGACCTCACTCTTAATCACGTACAGAAGTGAGAAAGCACTTTTAGAAAATATTTATGTACCTTAAAAAGATTCCATTTAAATCTAAAATGTATTCCTGTAAATGGGTGTATTATATGTTCAGCTATTATGTCAATCTAAAACTCTCTAGCAAAAGAATTATGTGAACTTAAAAAGATAATAATATAGCTCAACTGTTTCAGGGAGAGCTTGTTACACTAATGTTTAACAATCTTGAAATGTCTAAGCATTAGCTTTAAATGTTGTCAACCATTAAAATGTGAACCAAATTGACCTTTAAATGTATATTTAATTTTCTGGTTGCAATGGTACTTAGTGACTAGGCACATTAAAATGCTGACACATTAAGAAAATATTTTTAATAAAATGTATTCCTGTCACTCAACTATGAGGTGAGTAAGGACGTGTTTGATTAAGGCTGCCCCCTGTGACAAGTTGGTCCCTTGTGACACCCCCATCTGGGCACAGGCCCTGGCTATACCCTCATCCAACTGGGGCTGTCCCTCATCCCTGGCCCAAAGCAGTAGCAGCCTGAATCTGAGACTACCAGGAGCACAGAGGCACTGGGGCTGGAGCCTCAGACTGTCCTAGAGCCTCCCAGGACTTCCGCCCAGCAGCTGGACTATCAGTCAGCTGAGAAGAATGCCTCTGATGTTCCCTGCTCATAGTCCATGCTCATAGAGTCCTGGCAGGAAAGGGATTCCCTTTTAGGGAGAGCCGTGTGGGGAGGTCACACCATGAGTTCCACTGGGTCAACGATCTTCGACATACAGTGCCAGCATAGACAGTGCATCAGGGTGGCTGTCACCAATTCCTTCTCTGCCAGCACCAATGGTAGCTTCTGCTTTCTCCTCTTAGGAGTTCATTAAGAAGCCTGACTCCCTTGGGAGCAACATGCTTTGAGGATGCCCACATGTAGGATGACCAACTCACCTTGGTTTGCCCAAGAGTTCCCTGGTTTTAGCACAAAGGCCCACATCCCAGGAAACCCATCAGTTCTGAGAAAACCCAGATGATTGGTCACCCTGCAAGTTTGCCCCACAGAGAGTCCCTGGGCAGGATGAGGAAGATGCCTGGCCAGTCCCCAGTTTTTCTAGTCACCCTAGCTGGGGCACCTGACATGTGAGTCAAGTAATGTTGGAACGTTCCTGCCCCAGTACACGTGATAGTCGCAGACTCATGGTCAGCAGAACCCAGCCCTAAATACAGAAGAGTGAGCAGCAATGAACTGACTCTGCTTTGTGCATGCATGTTTGTGTGTGTGTGTGCATGTGTGTGTGTGTGTGTGTTGGAGGGGTGTCATCAGCAACAGACAACAGAAGTGGTGCCCCATGGCTAGAACCCAGCCATCAGGTCCTGATGTGGTCAGAACACAGACTGGTCTCACCAGTTTTCTCTGGCACACAAATCCACGGCCCCTCTTCTCTTAAACACATACCTTTTTCATTTTAGGATCTTCTTGAAACAAGCAGTCTTTATTTTCTCCAGAAATTTTCTTGCACATTGTTCTGGCAATGTTGACATCAATGTAGTACTCCAAACTATCTGTCACCTGTCATTGAGTAATTTAAAAGGTAGATATGACAAAGTATCAGTTGTCATCTCTGGTAAATAAACACATGGACGGCTCAGGGCAGAGAATGTCTCCCTGCCCTCCCCACTACCCCCTACATTTACTTTCCCAGAAGTCTTAAGGCCATTTGAGGAATTCTTACCTTGATGCCTCTGTCTGTCTCTCAACATAGTATTTAAAGAGATAGCAGCTGTCTCTAAGATAAACCAAGAAAACTACTCCCCCCAAGGAATGTTTTCCTGGAAAAGCTAATGGTTTGCTTATCAGAGCTTGAGAATAAACAACAGAGCTGATTGCATTCTCCCGTCTTAACAGTAGATATCAAGGAATAAAATGATGCTGCAGAACTGAAACTTGCCCAGAGCACCCCTATTCTCTCTGAGCCGCCCATCGGCTTGACGATTTTAGTCATCTGCACCTTCTAGACCGTGATGTGACCTCCCACACCCCTATCTCTCGGGATAACACCTGCGCAGGGGCCTCCACCAGCCTTCCTATTCAAGGGGAACATCTAGCAAGATGGAGCAGCACCATGGCGAATGCAGAAGTTGCTGAAAAATGATCAACAAGACTCGGGGGGGAAGAACATATGGAAGAGAATGACCAAGGTGAAGGTGCAGATGACTGACCCTGGAAGAACCTGAGAAAATAATCAGAGATCATCGCGAAAATATAAAAATGATTTTAGACATTCTAGAAAAGTCTCCCGGACACTGAAGAAAATGAGTATGAAAGGCAGCATACTAAGGTGCTCCATGATCCCTGCCCCTGTTGTGCATACCCCATGGGATCATGAAAACAGTGAAGAGGACAGATTGCACACCTGTGAGTGATTTCTGCTTTCCAGCATAGTTGGCTCCCACTGGAGAGCATGACCCAATGGACCTGACCTCACAAGAGCCCTCGACACCTGTGGTTGGATGTCAGAGACAGAGAGTTGCACACCCTTTGATCCAGTAATTCTATTTCTAAATGTGCCTCTAGCTACAAATACAGACAAGCCTCATTTCAAGGCACTTTGCTTTACTTTTGTTTCACAGATGTTAACTTTTTTACAGACTATGTCTGATAATCATGAGTTGATAAGTCTGTAATCACCATTTTTTTTTCCAATAGCAGGTGCTCATTCCATGTCTGTATGTCACATTTTGGTAACTCTCACAATATTTCAGACTTTTTCACTATTATCATGTCTGTCATGATAATCTGTGACCGGTGATCTTTGATGTTGCTATTGTAACTGTTTTGGATGCCATGAATGGCACCATATAAGATGGTGAACTTAATAAATGTGTGTTCTTACTGCCCACAGCCTGGGCATTCTCCCTTCTCTCTTTCCCCCCGTGAGGTAACTCCATTCCAAGACAAAATAATATTGAAACTAGGCCAATAATGACCTCTAAGTGTTCAAGTGAAAGGAGAAGCCCCACATCTCTAATATCGCTAATCAAAAGCTAGAAATGATCAGGCTTAGTAAGAAAGGCATGTCAAAAGCCAAGATGGCTCAAAAGCTAGGACTCTTGCACCAGTTAGCCAAGTTAGTAATGCAAAGGAAAAGTTCTTGAAGGAAATTAAAAGTGCTGCTCCAGGGACCACACGAGGGATAAGAAAGTGAAACGGACTTATTGCTGATGTGGAGAAAGACTGTGGTTGGGAGAGAGGACAACACTGGCCACAAACTTCCCTTAAGACAAAGCCTAATCCAGAGCCAGGCCCTGACTCTCTTCTACAAAGGCTGAGAGAGGTGAGGATGCCGCAGAAGAAAGCTGGAAGCCAGCAGAGGCTGCTTCATGAGGTTTAAGGTAATAAGCCATCTCTGTAGCATCAAAGTGTAGGTGAAGCAGCAAGAGCTGATGAAAAAGCTGCAGCAAGTTCTCCAGGAGATCTGGCTGAGGTCACTGATGGATATGAGCAACTGATTTTCAATATAGACGAAATAGCCTTCATTTGGAAGAAGATGCCATCTAGGACTGTTATAACTAGAGGGGAGAAGTCAATGCCTGGCTTCAAAGCTTCAAAGGATGGGCTGACTGATTCCCTTGTTAGGGGCTAATGCAGCTGGTGACTTTAAATTGGAGCCAATGGGCTGGGTGCAGTGGCTCATGCCTATAATCCCAGCACTTTGGGAAGCTAAGGTGAGAAAATTGTCTGAGCCCACAGGTCCAAGGTCAGTCTGGGCAACTTGGCAAGACCTCATCTCTATAATAAACAAAAAAATTAGCTGGGCATGGTAGCGCGTGCCTGTAGTTCCAGCCACTTGGAAGGCTGAGGTGGAAGAATTCCTTGAGCCCAGAAGGTCGTTGCTTTCATGTCTGTTAACACAGCATCCATTCTGCAGCTCATGGATCAAGGAGTAATTCAGACTTCCAAGTCTTATTATTTAAGAAATTCATTTTGTAAGGCTATAGTTAGATATTAATTCCTCTGATTAATCTGGCAAAGTCCATTGAAAACCTTCTAGAAAGGATTCAACATTCTAGATGCCTTTAAGAATATTCAAGATTCATAGGAGGAGGTCAAAATATCAATGTTCATAGGAGTTTGGAAGTTGATTCCAACTTTCCTGGATGACTTTGAGGGGTCCAAGACTTTCGTGGAGGAAGTCACCGCAGATGTGGTGGAAATAGCAAGAGAACCAGAATTAGGAGTGGAGCCCAAAGGTGGGACTGAATTGCTGGACACTCATGATGAAACTTGAACAGATGAGGAGTTATTTCCTATAGATGAGCAAAGAAATTGGTTTCTTGAGATGGAACTGATGCCTGGTGATGATACTGTGTACAGTGTTGAAATGACAACAAAGCCTTTAGGATATTCTGTAAACTTAGATGACAAAGCAGTGTCAGGATTTGAGAGGACACACTCTAATTTTGAAAGTCCTACTGGGGTATACTGCTATCAAACAGAATCGTATCCTACAGAGACATCTTTCGTGAAAGGAAGAGTCAGCCACTACAGCAAACTTCACTGTTGTCTTATTTTAAGAAATTGCCAAGCCACCTCAGCCTTCAGCATGCACCACCCTGATCATTAAGCAACTGTCACAATCGAAGCAGGACCCTCCAGACTATGACTTACTGGGGGCTCAGATGATTGTCAGTGTTTTTAATGATAAAGTGTTTTAATTAAGGTATACACATTACCTTTTTGGACATAATGCTACTGCACACTTACAGTGTAGTATAAACATCACCTTTTCTATGCACTGAGAAACCAGAATATTTGTGTGACTTGCCTTACTGCAATATCTGCTGTATTGTGGTTGTTTGGAGGTGAATTGAACCCACAAGGTCTTTGAGGTGTGTCTGTACATGCAGAGTCTCACTATCCATAACAGTCAAAAACCAGAAACAGGCCCCAAGTATGGATCAATAATAGGAAGGGGAAAAACACTGTAGTATGCTTACAGAATGAAATACTTCACAGTAATAAGATTGATCGTATTTTTTTTAGATTCCACGGAAGTGAGATCATGCAGTATTTTCCTTTCTGTGGTTTGTTTCACTCAGCCCAAAGAACAGGGTGGGTGTTGGAGGAAATGAGGGATGCAGGTCAAAGGATAGAGTAGCAGACATGTGGGAGGAACAAGCTTGGTCTAACACATACCGTGAGAGTACAGGGAGTAGGACTTTATCATATTGGAGGTTTTTGCTGAAAGAGCCAATCTGGGGCCTCTTGCCTCTCCTAAAAGAGACTCCACATGTGGTGACAGATGTGTTAACTTGCTGGACCACCACAGTGACTACCATTCCACTACCTACATGTGTATCAAAGCGTCATGTTGTACACCTTGACTATAACCATTTTTCAAAAATAAATAAAACATTTGGGGGAAAAAATAAGGAAGATACCATTGCTACAGGTAACAGCATGGCCAAAATGCACAAACATAATATTGAAAGACAAGAGTTGAACCAAAATAGTACATAATGTAGGATTGCATTTGCAAGAAGACCAAGGAGCAAGTAGAGCAGTGGAATTGGGGGTTCCTGCTAGGCTGTGTTCATGCTGAAGGTCTCTTCTAGGGAGGGCAGCGGGATGACCCACAGAACTCCTGGGTGCCTGTGACGTTCTTTCTAGACTATTCAGTAATGGTTCCATGAGTGTTCATTTTATAGCAATTTGTTCTGCTTGACATTTATGCTCTGAAAACTTTTCTGGGTTTGTGTTGACTTCACAATAAAAAGGTCTGAAAGTAGAAATGTATATTCTTATTTTTGAAAGGTTTTAAAAAGAATAATGCAAAGGACTTGTCCTACTCAACAGCATCTCTACAGCATGGCCCAGGAACACACAAACAGATCAAGGCAAAAGGATCACAACTCCTGCTGCCAATCCAAGTATGCTTGAATGTTTCAGTCTGTGGTGAGCTGGCTTTTGGAAACATGAATGTTCTTTTTCAAAGAGGGTTGGGAAAATTGCCTCTTCATTTTTAAAATTCAAAGTTAGATCCAGTACCCACACCAAAAAATAAAAAGCCACAAAAATCCAAGCTAGATTAATGCACTAAAAGTTATGTGTCCTAGAAGAATTATAACATAATTGTTATATTCAGGATGATAAGAGTCTTCCTGAACATGACACAAACCCAAAACAACATATAGGAAGAAAAAGATAAATTATAGTATGGCAATTTTTCAAAAATCATAAAGACACTGTAAGCAAAATTAAACTATAAACAACAGAAAGGCAAGCACAGAATATTGGCAAAATGTGTAAAAACTAGAGATTCATATGATTAGCACATAAGGATATATACCCATCTGTAAGAACAAGATAGACAATGCAGAAGAAAAGAAAGCAATTCACAGAAAAAGATGCAGATTACCCATAAACTCAGTAAAAGTTGAGATACAAAAAGTTGTGTATGGGCATCCATCAGACGGGTAAATATCCGAGAGACAAATGAGATCACGACTGGTGAGAATGAGGCGAGGGGGGCTCAGATTGCCCAGAACCTCAGTGGGTTTATCCTTCTCGAGGGGCAATTTGATATTATCTCTTTTTTTTTTTTAGTTGTAATCTCACTCTGTTGCTCAGGCTGGAGTGCAGTGGCACACTCCTGGCCACCTCAGCCTCAACCTGCTGGGCTCAGGTGATCCTTCCACCTCAGCCTTCCAAGTAGCCGGAACTACAGGCGCACGCTACCATGCCCAGCTAATTTTTTGATTTATTGTAGAGATGAGGTCTCACCATGTAGCCCAGCCTGGTCTAGAACCTGCGGGCTCAGGCAGTCCTCTCGCCTCAGCCTCCCAAAGTGCAATTATAGGCTTGAGATTATAGGCTTGAACCACTGCGCCTGGCCTGCCATTTTCTTGTGAATACAACTCCTCAACAAAGAATCCAAATGCAGGGTGTGTATCATAGCATTGTAGGCAGAGGAACAGTCATAGTTCTGCTTTTCCTGTCAACAAACTTGGAGGTCCATTAGGAGGGGGTGAAAACATAACGGAGCCTCATTTCATGGGGTACCATGAAAACTGTGAGGTGGATCGAAGAGTATTTAAACAGATTTTCAGGACATACTTTAAGTGGTAAAGAAGTGAAAGATAGTATACAAAGTAAAGTTCATGGAAGTAAAATAAACTCTGAAGATTTTCAGTTGTGTATGTGAGTGTATAGAAAGCGTCTGGAAGGACAGAGTAAACTGCTGCTGGTGGTACCCTCAGCGATGACAAGCCAGGCTGGAGATGAAAGACTGAGTGTTCGCTTCCACTGCCCAACTCAGCGACTTCCAAATGTACTCCTGGAACTTCCTGATGCCTGCGTGTCAGGTCACTTAACCTCGGTGCTCCTGACATTTGGGGCTAGCCCTTCTTTGCTTGGGGCAGCCCTGGGCCATGCAGGTGGCTTGGCAGCACCCCTACCTCTGCCCCTGGAAGTCAGCGGCAGCCTCCCCTATCGTGACGTAGCTGTGGCACAAGACTAGTACAGTTGACTCCATTCTATTCTTGGGGGGCTCTGGCCTCTGTTCTTGCATGCATGTAGGCAAGAATAATTCAGAAACACTGAAAAGATAACACAGGAACAACAAGTATGCAGCTATCTAGACTGACACTGGAAAAAAGAGGAGTGTGTGCAGTAACTGTGTTTTGTGAAAAGGCTTAAAAGAACACCGTGACCTGACCAAGGACAAAGAAGCTTTCCAATTCCTGCACAAAGCTTTTCCCAAGCCTTTCCCCCTTCAAAAACCCTCTAGATGAAGGTTAGCCAGAGCAGTATAGACATAGATTCGTTGCTTGCAGGCAGTTCTAAATTAAAACAGGGTAAGCGCTCAGACATCTTCTTATAGTACTTGACAAACCAGGAGCTCCAGACCTGCCTGACCACTTTGCAGGCTGGAATGTGGATCTATCTGTGCAGGAAATCATAAAAGCAATAGTGAGTTACCCAAAACACAGACATGATGATCTAAAAAAGAAAAAAAAACCAAATCTAGTCAGGCAATAACTTTCACTTGTGACCTTAGAAAGTTGAGAGATGGTTATCAAAACTCATGACCAGATACCTGCAGCCCACCCCCTCAGCTCATAGAAGGTGGCGAGATGGTCATCAAAACTCATGAACAGACACTTGCAGCCCACCCCTCTTAGCTCATAGAAGGTGGAGAGATGGTCATCAGACTCATGACCAGACACCTGCAGCCCACCTCTCTCAGCTCATAGAAGGTGGAGAGATGGTCATCAAAATTCATGAACAGACACTTATTTACAGCCCACCCCTCTTACCTCATAGAAGGTGGTGGGATGGTCATCAAAACTCTGATTAGACACCTGCAGTCCACCCCTCTCAGCTCATGGTTTGCTTAATCATTGTTGTAAAAAGATGCAAAGCTTCTTTTGTCAAAGGTAAGTAAATGCCCTTTCTCTTAAGGCACCCATTCCTTTCTTAAGCGTGACTTTTTCTTATAAATTCTTTCTTAAGCTATACTCTGGATTTGCCCTGAAATTCTTTTCCACAGCAAATTCAAGACCTCAAGGAGTGCCATGCTATATCCCACCTGGCATCACAGCCTGAGAAACTCGAGATAGTCTTTCAGACACTAGCCCTCCATCTCTCGGGCCGCTGGCTACCTGTTTTCCTTCCAACAACCCTTGTCTCTCAAGTTTGGCTTTTGAGTGATGAGCAGCTAAGCCTAAATTCCGCTGCTCCATGGTGGCTCAAAATGTGTGACTAGGAAATGGTGTGATTCTCTCATGACACCATTTTTTTTTCCCATCTGAGTTGGCATTTGCCTGTAAATAGGCGCCTCCCTCCTGCTGTGGCTCCTTTTCCAGTGTGACAGGAAACAACATCTGGGGACCCCAAATGCACTATGCCAAGGGGTACACTGAGCTTGGGAACTGAGACACACACTCATAGAACTGCCTTCCTCTTGTCCCAGATGGCTGGCGGCAGCAGTGCAGGGCCTCACATCTCCAGATGGTCTCCCACACAGACTGTTCACACCGAAATTCCTTGGGAGCCCCAAAATCTTTCCACATGTGCATCCCCCTGTGGATAAGCCCCGCAGCAGAGTTCCCTTGGCTCTTCCTTCCCACTCTGTGTTTACATTTTACAGTGAAATGTGACTGTTCCCCCTTTCTTTTCCTTTTTACCTTTACATTTTTTATTTTAAAATTGTGGGGTACAATTCAGGGTTAGGTGTACAAATATTCATCATGCAGGTACCCTTGTTGATGAGGTGTGCTCCCTCCTTCCCCAGGCAGTTTCCCACTACTGCCAATCCCACCTCCCTGCCCCCCCACCCCTCCGCAGTTTCCCGCTACTGTCAATCTTTTTCTTATGGTATTACAATAGTTGCTCAAGGTCCACTTATGAGTGAGAACATGTGATACTCAGTTCTTTGTTTCTGTGAAAGATCACTCAGTATTATAGACTCTGAGTCCATCCAGGTTGCTGAGACTGTTCCCCCTTTCATATGCAGAGTGTAGTCACTGAGTGCAGAGCAGGTGCCCTCACAAGACTGTACACTCACCTCATCACTCGCCCCACCTTTCCTCTTTAAGTACTGAGCCCTTTCAAAGTTGAGTATTTAGGAAAAGGTACAGAAACCACTACAGTTAGTGTTTCTCTTCCCAGGTGCATCCTAAAACTTTGCAAGAAAAGATGATGGAGACGCCTCAGTCATTGATCTGTCTGGTTTACACCAGCATCGGTGGATTCACAGTGTTGTTGGTGGCTCACTGTGTCATCCATCCCTGGGACTCACGTTAATGTGTGAATGGCCTCAAACCTGGCCCCTGCTAGCTGCCTCCTGGGTGCTCACCTCTACTTTTTTTTTAAGTGATTTTAATGGCTATGTATGCACTATGTCCATGCCAGAATAAAAAAGGATGACATAGAATTAATTTTCTGGAAAAATGCCTCAAGTAGCATGAGTGTGCTATGGCTTCAGGAATCTTTGGGCTGTACTCTTCAGTCTTCCCTACGGATAATGGTTCCATTCTGACTAAGGGCAGGGAGTGGAAGGGGAGAGGCCCACCCACCTGCTCCTGGGTCCTCATAACCTCCACCACCCTGAAGTTGTACATGTCCCTGCTGGCCTTGTTGTATTCCTTCATGGCGAACCACAGCGCCTGCTGCACGTAGACATAATTCTCAGGGATGTCCTGGAATGGCCTCACCACCTTCTTCGAGTCCCAGGCATGGCTCGTTCTCAGTGCCAGGGACAGAGCAGCTGCCAGGAGCAGCAGGGCCCAGCACAGCCTGACCATGGCGCCTCGGCCAAGGGGGCACAGGCTGCACGCCATCAGTTCTTTCAGGGCTGTGCGGGGTGTTATGGCTGGCCCCTGCGCTCTGCAGACACACGGACCCCTGCACCTGTTGTCCTCAGTGCTGCTGGGAGTCAGAAGGAGGGAATGTCTGTTAACCCTGATGATACTGCCAGACAGCAGGAATGTGCCTTGGCTGCCCTGCCAGGCCTCCCGCAGAGCACTTGAACCCTTGGGGACTCCCCCGTGCTTGTGGGCTGAGAGGAGCATCTTATGTCAGGTTAGAGGGGCCCTGCAACCACATCTGGGCCTATGCTGACTGGCAGCTGGAGGGTTCCTGGATGGCCTCAGATGGGGCGGGCTGTAGGGGAAGGACTCTGAGAAAGGAGGTAGAAACTTCCAGACCCACCCGCACACTGGAGAGGGAGGGGCATGGAAATCAAACAGATCAGTGGTCTGCGATGGAATCAATCCTCCTGCGAAACAGAGCCTCCCTCCAAGCCTCAAAGGGCAGAGGCCAGGGTGGTCAGGAGCACCTCACGGGTTCTCTCTTTTAATCCCAGCTGGATCCCAGAGGCTGCATCATGCATAGCCCCCTACACAGGAGCAAAATGAGACTCCTGAAGAGGCCATGGGAAGGCTTGAGGCCACTTGCTCACTCAGCCCCTCCCCACCTCTAGCTCAGGGCTTGCTCTTCCCCCAGCTCTAGCTCAGGGACCACTCCACCACCTGTAACTCAGAGACTGCCCTTCCCCCACCTCTAGCTCAGAGCTCACCCCTTCCCCACTTCTAGCTCAGGGCCAGCCCTTCACTCCTCTCTAACTCAGAGCCTGCCCTTTTGCCCTTTAACTCATGCCCCGCCCTTCCCTCACCTCTAGCTCAGGGACTACCCCTCCCCCACCTCTAACTCAGGACCTGCCCTTCCCCTACACTTTGCTCAAGGTCGGCTCCTCCCCTCCCTCATAACCTGCCAGCTCTAACAGACTTGCCTGTGGAGGTAAGAGCTTGGAATGCACATTTGCTTTTGAAGACATCCAGCTCTACTATAGAGGATAAGTCAGGCTGTGATTGGTAAGATGTCGGCAAACTGGCCTGGGTGTGCTCAGTACAGAGTGAGCAAACACAGGATTCACAAACTGTGTTAGTGAAAGACACGTGGAAGGCAGAGGATATCGAAGTGGGCACTTCATGAGCAGGACAGCAAAACTAAGCACATCTGATGCCCATGGCACTGAATAGAAGTGAGGTGCAAACAGCCAGAATATTCTTGCGGCCTCCATTTGGTCACCTCCAGGGACACCATTCTGGCCCGGGCATGCTGTCCCCAGAAGTGCAGCTCAAAAACTCTGCCGTGCAGGAGGCCAGTCAGGGTGGACAGCCGGGCCAGGCAGACCCCTCCACCCTCACATGCCCTGTGAAGGAATGTGTGGTTCATCTGTGGAACCCCTTGCTCAAACTCCTGCCAGGCCCCACTCCGGGGACCAAGGCTGCAGGGAGAGGCGGGAGATGAGGCTGCCACGGGCCCAGGTTCCAGGCATGGGGTCCTGCCTCCACCCCGCTGCTGACCTCTTTCCATCTCTGCTACAGAAAGGTTTCCTGCAGCAGGTTTTGGTGTGTCAGCCCTTCTGCATGTGTCTCTGGAAGACGTCTAAGGACCTACTGGGGGCCGCTCTGGCACACAGGACACAGCCACACCATGACCCACCTCAGATCCACGTTCACCACGTTCCTGGCTGCCAGGCCTCAAGCTGACCAGCCCACAGGTGGCAGGACCCCTCGTGAGGACGACCAGTGCTGACTTTCTGCCACCGCCTTGGCTGCTCCTGTCCCCAGCACGTGCAGTTCCCACCCTGGGTCTGGTCAGGGCAGCGGCTGAGGCCTGCACTTCTGGTCACTTCTGTCCTGTGGCTCCATGCCCCTGCTGACTGACCACACCCGCAGCCCCTTTGTGAGGTAAGGCCAGCCCCTGTGATGCTGTCAAGTGAGGGCATCTCTGACCCTAAGAGCCACAGGCTGACAAGGGACCACCTGCATGCAGAGCCCCTCTGCCCTAAGCCACACCAGCTGACTTTATGTTCTAGTGCTTCTGACTGTCTCAGCCACAAGTGAGAGCACCTCCATGGCCATTTCTGGCAGGGCCTCACTAGCTGACCCCATAATCCTAGAGGCAGGGGAAGGCACCAAATAGCCAGGTTCAGGGACCATGGACTAGGAGGCCCTCTGGGAGATGCCTGGCCAGGAGCTGGGAGCCACCAGCAGACAGGAGCTACCACCAGCCACACTGAGTAGACATGTCAGCTGGCAACGTTGCACAGTACTGAGTTGCCTCCGTGAGGTGAACCATGGTGAATGGATGAATAGAAGAGCCCACACCCATCCTTCCTGACCCACTGGCCACACACTCCCCATCTTTACCCATATCCCAGGTAACCATTTCTGATTCCTCCCACCTGGGACGCAGGCTCCCTCTTGTCTGTGGCCTCAAGTGCTGACACCTGTCTGCCCAAGCCAGGCTCCAGGGAAGAGCAGACCCCCACCCCACACTGCCCCTGGGGACATCCACGCTGACAGTGAGGAAGCTCTCAAGGACTCAGATGCTTGAGAATTCATGTTTCTCCTTTCAAGACAAGGCACAGGTCAGCACAAGCGTGCCAGACCGTGACAGAGTTTCAACCAGAAAGTCAGATCTGAGCATCCCTGGGTTGAAATGTGCTCAGACTAGGAGCCCATCCTAAGCAGGCTCGAAACACAGAAGCCAGTGGAGAAGACTAAGGAGTTATAAATCCAGCCACACACACCCACAGAGTCAAAAGATGAAAGGGAACACAGAATAAGTCATTTGGAACATATTTTGCAGAAAGTTCAGTTCCCTCTTATGGAAATAGCTCTTTGAAATCCAGAAGCAAAGGACGGTGTCCACAGTTGTTTTGGCTCAAAGTAAGCCAAGAGTTCCCACAGACAGTATACCCAAAAGGCTCCATTTCCTCTCTGGCCACACATCAATGACTTGGAAACAGCCAGCCGTTGTGAAACCTCACTGCGCCTGCCTTGGCCTGCCTTCTATCTGGCGCCTTGTGTCCAAAACAGAACCAAGTGCCCAGGAATGTTACACAAGGCAAAGCAGAGAGACTCCCACGTCCAACACTGCAAATTTCGCGAGTCTGGACATGACAACAGGTGCCTGTGACCCTACACCTCCTCCGGGGATGGGGTCCTGTTGAAAGGAAAAGGGGGAAATGGTTTGCTATGTGCTGTCATGGGCGTGGACCCACATGTCTGAAGGGAAGCAGAACTGTGGTAGCCTCAGGCTGAGGCTGACCACCGGAGGCCCCAGGGTCCAAGCTCCGGCCCTGGGGAGCGGGGAGAAGAAGGAGCCCTCCTCCTTGCTCTCCACCCACATGCACCTCACCAAAACACATTTTGTTTGCCATGGGGTCATTAGGACCCACAGGTGCTGCCTGTCCCAGGAACCTTTGCTCCTAAGAAGCCCCTGATTTTGCTCATGGCTCTGGGGTCATCAAGATTTCAGGAAGGGCCCGTCTGGGAGAGTCTCCCTAGGGCATATCAGGAGGTGCAGGCAGGGAGCGACTGGGGCTGCCCCATCTGAGGCCACGATGGGTTTTCCACTATTGAGGGACTATCATTGATTTAGTGAAATGTACCTCACATGCCATGCGAGTCACCCATTTGAGCATACAAGTCAGTGGCTTTTAGTGCATTCACAGATTCATATCCAAACCACAATCAAGTTTAGAACATTTTGTTTCCCTAGAAAGAAACTCCGCGTGTCTTACACATCATTCCTCAATAACCTTATCCTCTTCTGGCCCTAGGCTGCGCCAGTCTGCTTGCTTTCCCTGTAGATGGACCTCTTCCGGTCATTTCATGTCAACGAAACCATGTTACTCATCATCTGTGTCTGGTTTCTTTCTCGATAGACAGAATTCTTCTGGTCATTTCATGTCAATGAAACCAAGTTACTCATGATCTGTGTCTGTTTTCTTTCGCTTAGCATGTTTTCAAGGTTCCTCCATGTTGTACCCTGTATCACTACTTCATTTCTTGTTTTAACCAAATGCTAGTCTGGTGCATGAATATACCATATTTTATTTATCCACTCATCAATTAATGGGCATTCAGGTTGTTTCTGCCTGTTGGCTATTGTGGATAATACTGCTATGATCATTCCTCTCAAGTCTTTGTGTGTATGTGTTTCTATTTCTCTTGGGCATATACCTACAAGTGGAATTATTGGGTCCTATGATAACTATGTTTAACTTTTTGAGGAACTACCAGATGGTTTTCCAATGTGGCTGCACCATTCACATTTCCCCCAGCAGTGTGTGGGGGTCCACTTTCTCTACAACCTCACCAGCACTTGTTATCTGACTTTTAGATTAGAGCCATCCTAGTGGATGTGGAGTGAGACAAGTGGTTAAAAATTTGACAAATGTGACAGAAATTTGTAATATTTGTAATATCAAAGAGCTCCTGTCATTTCTTTAAAAAAGACAAAGAATCCAATAGCAAACTCGGAGAAAAGCCACGAATGCACAAATCACAGAAAAATAAATAGAAATGTCTCTGCTACACATGTGAAAATATAACCAGCCTTCTCAACAACAAACATTTACATTAGCCCAACAATAGAATGTTACTCTTCCCCTACACCTTGGAAAAAGTCAAACACAGTGACAACGTCAGATTGATAAGTCACCTTCATGCAGCACTGGCAGGGTGGAAATGCAACAGTCTTCATTAGTAGCAATTTAGTAATCTCTGTTCAATTTTTTTAAATGACATATTCATGAACACAGTGTTCCACAGTGCTCTAATCCCACAGAAACACTTGCCTACGTGGGCAAAGATGGTCGAAAAATTACTCACTGCAACCCAGTTTCTAAAACTAAGCACGAAAAGAGAGAAGAAAAATGAAGGAAACAGCTTAAATATATATCAATGACAGACTTTGAGTAAAATGTTTAATATCTATGAAATAGGATTTTAAACACCAGCCACAACATGTGTATGTACAGAAAGGTGAAACCTGCTGTCTACAAATGTTGTAAGCAGGTTATCAAACAGGTAGGAGAGGAGGAACTGGATTGGTTAAGCATGAAAACAATTATTTAAGGTCAAAGAGAAGGAGACGTGGCTATCTCCAGCCATCACAGGCTGTGCCTGGGGAATGGCATCTGCAGGAGTTTCACTTTCTGAGTTAATTACTTCCATAATGTACTCTTTTCATAAATAGATGTACCTTTATTTAAAAAAAGAAAGATCAAAATCTTATCGCTAAAGTCAAAAGCAGAGAGGACTTAGGTGGTGAAAGGCAAGATAGGTAAGTAGGAAGAAAGATGGTAGATAGATGATAGAAAATAGATAGATAAAGACAAGAGATAGATAATAGGAGATACAGAGATAGATAATAGATAGGAGATACATGGAAAGATAGATGGGAGATAGAAAGGAGATACATAGATACATGGATAGATAGTCGATAAATAGACACATAGATAGCCAGATAATAGATAGATAGATAATAGATAGATAGATGATAGATATAGAGATAGATGATGGATAGATATAGATAGACAGAGAGACAGAAGATAAATGTTCTACTACTTATTCTTACAAATTTAAAAATGTAACCGCCTTCTCCGCCCAGCCTCTCATCTCCCTGTGTCCGTGGGGACATTCCTCTGCAGAAGGATGTCAGAGCCCTGCCATCACCCTTGCCTCCTCAATGCCCATGTCCCGCCTTCTGTTGCCAAGACCCTCGTTTGTTCCTCCTGGCAAGAGTGTGCCTTTCCCACTGGGTGACCTAAAGCATGAAAAAACCAAACCAGATCCTTGACCATTGCGGCCTAGCGGCATGGCAGGTACAATTTCTACAGTTGCCGTTTGCTTCTCTGTGTAATGGCAGGGGGCTGACTGCAGCTCTGCCAAGGCGGTGGGGCTGGGTGCTCCATTCGAGGCCTCTGGGGCATTGCAGTTGTGAGCGGATGGTGGCCTCTGCCGGGTGTTAGCAGGCAGAGGGGAAAATGAGGCACACCTAGGCCTAGAGAAGGAGGAGTCGGAGGTGACCCCATAGCAAGCGCTGTAAGTAGCAGGGGATGGTGTGCGGCAGAACGCAGGGAGGATGGGAAGGGTGTTGGGGCAGGAAATGTGAAGGGCTGAATCTGGGCGCGTGAAGTGCCAGGCACCTGCGAGATGCCCCTATCTCAGCACCCTCCCCCCCACCTCATGCAACTTGGCAGCCGGCCTCCAGCCCACCACCCACTTCAAATCCCACTGGTGCTCACAAATATCAGAAACAGCCTTGCCTCTTCACTCACTGGCCCGCCGCCATCATGTGTAGAGGGCCTTTTCTGCCTGTGAGGGCTGAGTCATGCCCCACACCTGACTCAGCCTCGCTCTGTTCTGAGTGTGTGTCATTGACATCGGATGCTATTATTATCGACTGCATCGTGATTATTCTGTGTGCATCCCCTTGTGCAAATGCAATTTCTTGTTTAGGGGAAAGCCCAGAAAGATCACAGTCAACAGCGTGCAGATGTGACAAGCTGCCTCTCCTTCAACCTTTCAGAAGAAACTGTGTGTGTGAGAGAGACAGAGACAGAGAGATAGAGAAAGGGAGAGCACATGGGAGGTATACATGGCTCACTAGATTCCTGAAAGCAGGAAGCAAAGACACAGTGAGAGACTTAGTCATGCGTCACTTCACGACAGAAATACAGCTGAGAAATGTGCCATGAGGACATTGGACATTGTCCTTTTGTCCCAGGGTGCTTCACAACACCCACCTGGTGTAGCCCCCACACACCTGGGCTGTACAGTGTCGCCTGTCACTCCTCAGTTATAAACCTGTGCAGCATGTGGTACACTGAACGCCGCAGGCAGTTGCCACCTGATGGTGAGTACTTGTGTCCCTAAACATACTGAAACATGGGAAATGGGCAATGAAAATGCGGTGTGAGCCAGGCTCGGTGGCTCTGCCTGTAATCCTGTATCCACTCACCTCAGCCTCCCAAAGGTGTGGGATTACAGGCTGAGCCACCAAGCCTGGCTTTTTTTTAAGACACAGCAATTCCCAGATGAGGCCTGGAGTCTCTTGAAACATGGGTCCTTGTTCCTCAAGTCCTCCTGGGGTTGGGTGCAGGTTCCACAGGTGTCCTCAGATGAGGATATGGCTGCATGCCCTGCCCCCTCCAGCCCTGCCCAGTGGCATCTGTGAGCCCTCTCTCTTACCGCTTACCTGCAGAGGGGCCTGCAAAGACACTTGCCACCTGGTGTGTGTGTCCCTGTCCCCCAGCGATTCTTTCAGCTTTCACTCTATTTGGAAGCACCTTCGTAATCTAGGGGGCATTCAGGTTCAGAATTGCTGTGTCTTCCATGTGAGTCACCCTTCATGCCATTAAACGGTGGCTTTGTTTAGTGGGTCAGAAAATGTTTTCTGAGGCCTCCAGTGAGGACAGCCGGTTCTGGCTTGTGTGACAGTTGGTGAGGTGCCCACTCAGGGAGCCACCTGGGTCCCTTGATGGAGCAGCCTCTGAACCATGGTGTCTTGGCTCCCCGGTGAGCAGTAGCAGAGAGAGAGAGACAGTGTCTTTCCTCTCTTCTAAAGTCGATGCCCGTTTTTTCATTCTTTTGCCTCAGCATGTTTTCCAACATATTTCAGAAGGAGGTCTTTTCTAATTCCTGATACCTATTTCCATCCATCTATTATATATATTCCTTCTTGGTCATTTTGTGCTTTTGTTTTTGTTTTATTTTTGAGTCGGATCTCACACTGTCACCCAGGCTGAAGTGCAGTAACACAGTCACAGCTCACTACAGCCTTGACCTCCTGGGCTTAGGCGGTCCTTCTGCCTCAGCCTCCTGAGTAACTGAGACTACAGGTACACACCACCACACTCAGCTCATTAAAAAAATTTTTTTTTATAAAGACAAGTTCTCACTATATTGCACAGTCTGGTCTCAAACTCCTGGACTCAGCAATCCTCCCACCTTGGCCTCCCCAAATGGTGGGATTACAGGTGTGAACCACCACACCTGGCCTGTCATTTTGTTTTACACATATCTTTCATAAACATCATAGTGTTGGACTTCGGTTCCTTAGCAAATATGAAATTACCTATTTCAGTAGGAAAACTTAATCCACTCACATTTCTGTGATTCTTTATATTTTCCTCTACTCTGTACAGAAATCATTTCTTTTTTTTATCACAATTTTTCTTGTTTCTTTTTCCCTTTATTTATGCTTGAGGAATTGAGGCTTTTATTTTTCTTCTGGCAAATTGGAAGTTCTCCTTTCCCATTTTTTTCTGGTAGTTTAACTCTTATGTATTAAGGAATACAAGTCTTAAGGGTCTTGAAATCAGACATTATCCCAGATGACACAGACAGGTATGATGCAAATACTAAGTTCTTATCAGGAATGCGGGGAGGTCAGAGGGTCAGAGAAAACATGACAGAAGGAAGGGGGATCAAGACAGAAGGAAGGGGGATCAAGACACAAGGGTGCTGCTTTGCTGAGTCTGCGGGGGAAGGAAGAGGAAGGCTACCCCTTCCTGGGCACAGGGCTGGCACAGCCGGCTCCTGCTGGGACCTGAGCAATAGGACTGTTGACAGAATCGCAGCCACCCTTGTCACCAGCTTTGCCAACTCACATCAATGGACCTGCTGGGCGGGGCTTGGGCGAGGGAGACACTCTCCATGTGGAAAAGCTTCACAATCTGCACCAAAGGTTGTTTGTGGTAGGGGGCACACTAAGACTGTGCACCCCGTGGTGGACCCAGGGTGTGGGCAAGAGCTTGCACCCCAACCCCCAGGGCTGTCACCATCGCAGGCCCTCCACCCCTGCACATGATCATGGAACCTTTCTCATACCTACATGAGAAGTGGATTAAGACAAGACCTCTGACTTCCTTTCTGCCTGGATCACCTCCAGGGAGCTCCACTTCTGCCAAAACTCTAGACCCCCTCAGGACAGAGGGCCCAGATAAAGCTACCAAAATGAGTAGCTCAGTGATGTACTCATCCCTCCCTCTCTAGGCCTGTCTCTCCACTCACCTCCCCAAATCATCCCACAGTCCACCTAAGGCAACTCTCCACCTGCAGGATTGAGGGTCTCCAAGGGGCAGGGATGGTGCACTGAGTCTCCGAGAGAGGGCCTGTAAGTGGCTGCAAGTGAGGCCGTAGAGTCTGCACCTACAGGACTCTGTGACTTTGTGTTAGCACCTTTATAGGAATGTGAGCCTGGGAAGATGGAGGGGGTTCCATCGCCCATTCTCTCCTCCATCCTCTGTCTCCTGGGAAAGCGATGGGTCCGTTACCCACTCTTTCCTTCATCCTCTGTCTGCTGGGAAGGCAGGGGGTCCATCGCCCACACTCCCCTCCATCCTCTGTCTCTTGGGAAGGAGGGGAGGAGGGAGTCCATCACTCACCTTCTCCTCCATTCTCGATCTCCTGGGAAGGCGGAGCACCCATCACCCGCTCTCTCCTCCACCCTCTGACTACTGGGAAGGCGAGGTGTCCGTTGCCCACTCTTTCTTGTATCCTGTGTCTACTGGGAAGGCGGGGTTCCATCTCCCACTCTTTCCTCTATCATCTGTCTACACAGTGGATCTGTCACCCACTCTTTCCTTCATCCATTATCCACCGGTCACTTTTTTTAAATTTTGTTTTTTGGGGTTTTTTTGAGTTGGAGTCTCACTCTGTCACCCAGACTGGAGTGCAGTGGCCGCTCCCGGCCACCGCAGCCTCGACCTGCTGGGCTCCGGCGATCCTTCCGCCTCAGCCTTCCAAGTAGCCGGAATTACAGGCACGCGCTACCACGCCTGACTGATTTTTTTTTATTTATTGTAGAAATGAGGTCTCGCGGCCCAGGCGGGACTCAAACCCGTGGGCTAAGGCAATCCACTCACCTCAGCCTCCCAAAGTGCTGGGATTACAGGCTGAGCCACCAAGCCTGGCTTCCACCGGCCACTTTTCAAGGCAGACACTGAGCTGCAAGTGCAACTCCTGCCAGGAGAGTACCCAGCACAGTAAGACCCTGTGAACTGAGGCACCAGCCCTGGGTCAGGAACCCCAAGCTGCTGTCCTGGCTAGGGAGCATGTCCCATCCTCTCCGGCCGCAGCTGCCTCTGTGGAGGAGGTAGGATTGCTCAGTTTGTACCTCCAGCTGGGATAGTCTCAGTGATTCTTCTCACTGCAGGGCATCAAGTCCAGCTCCTGGTGTTGCTGAACTGAGAAAGACCCTGCAGAAGTTTCTTTTTATGATGTCTCCCTTAGTCAGAAGGAAGCACAGGGGTCCCATTCCTAGGACTTCTGAGTGATTCCCTGACCTGTAGCCTAGCCTTGTCTTATGAGGCAAATTCACTGTAATGTTTAGCAAGTTAAAGCTAGTACCACTTCAGGGTCAAATTCAACCCCTGCCGTTAGTAGAGTCCTGTTCTTATTCAACTGCCCAGGTGAGCCTTCATGAGTTTGGCAAGTACATAGCACACCTCTCATGTATACTGGTTCCTGCAAGGACCCAGGCATGGGCCCTGAGGTTCCTGGAAGGAGGACACGCTGGGTTCTGGAAGCAGAGAAAGCCAGTCCCTGCATACGTGCACCTTTGGGGTGAGCCTACTGTGTTGGAAAGCCCCGGGGCCTGACATCAGTGTCCCTGGTGGGCTTTGTGGGATAGGGAATGAGGGTGCTGAAGAGGAAAGGAGACCATCATCACCCTAGCAGCTGTCTTCCTGAGAGGATCCCCTGACTCACATGGATGGAAGTGTGTGTGCTGCAGGCATCCTCATGTTTAGATAAAACCTGGGACACTCAAGCTGGGCCCTCCTTTCCCTCTAATCTGAAAACCCCTCGTTCTGTGGGTGAGAGCATCACAGTCTCTGCTTTGTCCTTGACCAACTTTGATGTTGCAACAAGCAAACTCTGTGTCAGCTCAGGAACAAAAATGACCACAGAAGTGATGTTTTTTAACCCTGGCAGGCCAAGGGCTGCTGTGAGCCTGTGGGAGGAGGTAGCTGGGGTAAGGACACTCACCTTGCTTCCTCCTCTGTCTGTCCTGTTTCCCTGTCCTGACTCCTCCCGTAAGTCACACAAGTAAGTATCCAGGTGCAACCACAGTCGAGGCAGGGAAAACCTACTGCACCTTCCTTGGGGACACAAGCTAATTTACTCACCCTGTCCACTAGCTCCCACCCAGCAGACCCCTTGGGTGGACAGGTGTGTGGTGACGCTGACTGCTGAGCTGCTTGTCAATGGCCTTAAAGCAGAAGCTGGCCAAGTCGGGACAGGAACTGCCTCCTGAGCTGGCCCATGGCTGCGTCCCTGCTTGTCCTGGGGTCAGTGGTCTGGGACCAGAAGCTGATGACCATAGGTGCAATGTGGCTGATGACCATAGGGGCTTGTGTGTAATGTTTATCTGTTCCCAGGAAGTCACCTGGAGATCCCAGAAAGACGTTGAACTTACGGGAGGCAGTGGTGGGGCAGGTTAGTGAAGATTCCACACCTCGGGGTGGTGTAGCAAACAGTTGGATAATCAAGGCAGTCAAGGTAATCACTCACACTCCTACCAGTGTGCACAGTCACCTTGATTAAGAGCGACAGCCACATTGCATTCAGCTTTGCCTGGTCACCTGCATCCCATGACTCATTCCTGGGAATAAGTATACATGGTAGAGACCAGCTTTGGCCAGAGGCCCCTCCTTAGGAGAGGGCACCTGTGTTGGGTGGGCCTGCAGAGTGGCCCTGTCCATCCTGGGGGAGTCCCCTGGCACTGGGCTGATGCAGACCAGCACAAGTGGATAAAGCTTCAAACCTTCACGGCCCTTGGACGATGAGGGGCAAGGGGATATTCTGTGTGGCTATCGTTTTGTGACAGTGGTAACACAGGTGGCACCAGCTGAGTGGGAAACACTGGAGGAGACGGAGCTGCCTGGACTGTGCCACCCTCAGCTGCCTGTGTCATCCCTGGTCCTGCCAGGAAGCCAGGACACATTTCACAGGACATCGGAGGAGAGTCAGTGGAAGGGCCATTTGCCAAGGAAACCCACATGGGAGGGTGAAGGACCCAGAGGGCCCATCCCACCCAAGCACCAAGGAGCAGAGGCACGGTGTTGCCAAGCCCTGTGTGTGAGCGCCAACGGCTGCTGGAAAACCCACATGTGGCGGCAGATGGTGTTATCTCAGCTCTGAAAGTTGGAAGTGGAAATGGTTCACGTCATTCTGTGCATGCTGGACTGCATTCCTCCTGAGAATCCACATGCTGACCTCTCCAGCTTCTGGAGGCCAGCGTGGCCTCGCTTCGTGGCCTTCGTCCATCGTTCAAGCTGGCAGTGAGCTGAGTTCTCACCTTGAATCACATCAACCTCCAACTCCCCTGCCTGTCCTCTCCATCTTTTAAGAAATTAGGGGCATATCTGACTGATCCAGATAAACTCTCCATTTTAAGGCCTGCCCGTTAGCAGCCTTAATTCCCTTCGCAACCTTAGCTTCCCAGATTATGTAACATATGCATAGATTTCAGGGATTAGGTGTGGACATCTTGGGGCACTGTCCTGCCTGACACACTCAGTGGGCTACCCGACTAAAGGAATTCCTCCCTGGTGGGGGAACTTGGCTGCTGTCAGCCAGGGTCCAGCAGCTGGAAAGCAATGTCCTAACCCTGGCTCCAGATGCCCTTGGGTCTCCTGCCACCCACTCCCAACATTGGCCAAACCCAGCCATAGGCCAAAGGGCTAGGGGCCTCTGACAGAGTCAATGTGGCAGTCTTCCGGAACCCGGGCAGAAGGGCCAGTTGGGAGTGAAGTGTATTCATAGTAAAGGACTAACTCCAGAGCAGGGCAAGGACATCTTGAACATGTATGAACAAGATGTGTGTGTGCAGCTACATATACAAGGCCCAAGAATACCAACCATACATGTGCAGTGTTTGGGTTTTAGACAGTGGGTAAAACTCCAAGGGTCAGAACAGCCCAAATCCTAACAGGGCCACAGCAGAAGGAGACGGATGTCTTCTCTTCACCATAAGACAATTTGGAGTGAGAACTTTTGGGAGCTGGGCAAGGTCAAGGACTCCTGGGTGGGAGCTGGTGTAGCTGACTCCTGGGGTGGGGAACTGGGGGTGGCTGTCTCCAGGGGTGGGAGTTTGATGTGGCCCAGGACTCCTGGGGTGGGAGCTGGGCGTGGCTGAGGACTCCCAGAGTCAGCACTGAGACCACTAAGAGAGAAAGGAGAGGAAGTCAGAGGTGAGACTCGGGGTGAGGAGGACCCGTTTTCCAAGGTGCTTATGCTAAAGAGGCAGAATGTTGATATGAAGGGTTTGTGGAGTAAATTATTTTATACTGTTTTGTCATACAGTTGTGTGTTGCCTTACAGGAATAAAAACCTATTGTATATCGTAGTTCAGGTGCAAAGTCTCAGGGCCTTCCCAGGATGTGGCAGAGACAGATGAGGGAGCTGTCTTGACAGTCTATAATCCTGGAGCCATAGAACCCTCATCGGCCTTCAGGGATGGGGAATAGAGCTTCTTCAAACTGTGGTTTTCTAAGAAACTGTCCGGTCCGGGGGACAGAGGGGCCTTGGACCTGAAAGCTCTCCACACACCTGCAGGCAGTTCCACACCCAATGGAGGAGCCACGACCCCCAGCGCCCACCCTCACCACAATGCTGGGCATACCCACACAGTCCCATGGTCCCCACGCAATCCCTGGGTGCCCAGCTAATCCCCAGGACCCTCCAAGCCACTCAGCATGCCATCAAAGCAGAACATGAATATTCCACTCATGTTACCCCAGGAATTCAGAAAGGTAGCAAAAGATCACAGCATGATAAACCCAAGACATTACTTAGGACAAACCACCAGCAACAATTAAAACCCTATATAAGCTACTTAGGAGCAGCCTGAGAAGAGGAATCAGAATCTTTGTTTAAAAAAAAAAAAAGCAAAACAAAACAAAAAATTAAGGAATTTGAATAATGAGTGTATTCAATATTCTAAAAATGTCCATTGTCCTGCAATGTGATTTATAGAATTTGGGAGTCTATCATTGCTATCCAGGATCTTTTTACGAATCCAATCAGTGCTTCCCAAGCTTTTGTGCACCACACTCCCTGGGGGTTTTTTAAGACTCAGATTCCGGTCAGTGAGTGTGGGCACAAGTCTCGGCACGTCTACAGAGCTCCTGAGCGTTGCGGGTGCCACTGACCTGCGGATCTGTCCATGCAGCAAAGTGGGGGAAAAACACCTCAGGCTCCTTTGGTTTCACCTAAGTGAGAATCTTCCTTCAGGAAGCAGCCAAAATCGGGGGCAAATGGGACCCTGGGTGGCCTACCTCACTATGTCCTGCACTTCCAGAGTTGGCAGGGGTTTCCAGGTGGACATTTACAAAGAGGTGGTGGGGAGGGTCTGTTGGTCTCTATTTTTGTGTATTGGCAGGCACTCTATATGTCTCTAAACATCTATGCACAAATGTGTGTTTAGCACCACAAGGAAAGAAAGAGCCCTGCCTTCCAGTTGGACAAAATCTGGACAGGAGCTCCGGCTGGTTTTCCACAGCTGTTCCTGTCCCAAGAGTGCCTGGCCCCTAGACAGGGGCTGTGCTTGCCTTGCTGGCCAGAGGGAGGCTGCTTGGGAGAGCCCAGCTTCGTCCCAGGGGTTCCAGCAAGGACACTCTGGGCCCGGGGCTTCCTGTGAGGCGAGGGCAGCCCTTCCCCGAGCAGCCTCTGGCTGGTGTTTTTTGTTTTCAGGAAGCTGCAGTCAAGATTGCTTCTTGCCTTTGGAATCTAACTGTGCTGTTTCTCTGGAGCAGAACAGGGGTCATCTTAGACACCGAGATTGCCCACTAGAGTTGCAAAAGAACTTCAATGCAGAATTTAAGAAAATCCAACCCAGGAAAGTTGGTCACAAGCCAAATCTCAGAGTGGCTTCATGTAGTCTGAGTCACAGGGGAAACCAACAGTTCCAGAACTTTTCCCAATGGTAGGTTCCATCCATCCAACCTTCCCAAGAACAGCCATAGTAGGACCCACGAACCCCCATTCTCCCAGCTTTGGGGAAATAAGTACCTGTGACATACTGAATGCTAAATCCTCCTACCGGCACTATGATCCACTTTCCATCCTGCCAGACTTTTTGTTCCATTAGTGGAAGTTTTATTTTCTCTCCCTGAGGTCACTCTAAGGCTTGCTATTGGCTGTATTCTGTAAGTCTGTTGTAGTTGTATTATAAATGATATTTTAATCATATATCATCTATATTTGCATTAGGTATTACAGTAAAGTATTTCAGTTTGACTTTCTCACATTTTCTAAGTAGAAATTAGCATCTCCGAAATTTCTCTGGTGCCCTTTCTTAACCTCAGAAGGAAGTTGAGCAGAATTAACATAGAGAGTTCATTTGGGCCAGGATTGAGGGATACATTTCCAAGTTACCTTGGAGAATGCTTCATTTGACCTTTGTTTCAAGTAGGTATTTAGAGGGGACAAGGAGTGGGTGGACACAATGTTGTATGACAGAATCCGCCCTGGCCTTCAGAAATAGCATTGATCACCAACTGGCTACATACCATTTAGCCGCAGGGTGTGGGTTTCATTGTCCCACGTGTGGCCTTTTATAGCTCCTTGGTGTCAGCTAGTCCAGAGCCCACATAGCAGGTGGTCTCAAGAGATGAGTATCCAGCTCAGGGGGAATGAGAAATGACTGCTGTCACATGCTGTCCCATTTCAGTACCTCTTGGGGCCTGATATTACAAGGAGCCATGTTCCTCAGATAAAAGGTTTCTTTTATTTCTAGCCTTCATAGCAAAATATTTCAAAAGAAGTAACCATCCTCAAGGCTGTCCTGTGCTGTCTGGACTCTCCCCCACCCAGTGTTCCATGTTTGTGCTATTTCACCCGAACCGTTCTTGTCAGGGTCAGCAATTGATGTGCATGGGTTGGACCCAAGGGTTGGTTCTGAGTTCTCACCCTCCTTGACCTGGCTGGCACAGACAGACTCTCCCTCCTCCAAGAACAGAACATCTCCCTATGGTCTCAAGGTTCTTCCAGGCTGCCCCTCACCTGGGAGTGGACAGCCTAGTCCTCGGCCTTCTCCAACTTTCCTCCCACCTCAGGGATTGGAGACAAATTGTTATTCATGTGTACCTAGAGACAGAACACCTTCATTGTTTTCTCCACCTCATCTACAGTCTTGATTTCTGTTCCTACTGCCAAAAGAGAGTTCTCAATCTTCAACTCTAATCTAATATTTGGATTGTGTGTCATGCAGGGCCATTTTGTTTGTATTGTCTTGGTGTCTTGGTATATATGTCTTGGTATATTTTCTAGAGAAAGACTTCTTTTTCACCCCACCTAACACTCTGCCTCAGTCTATGCCTGAGACGAACATTTTCTCTCCCACTTTCTGAATTGCCAGTCGGTTGGTATGTCTGTGTCAATCAACAAGGTTTCAACATGTTAGGATTAGTTTGTGGTAGATGGGTCTTGTATGAATACCCTACTGGTTTTATAATTGTATAAAAGTCAAGACTCTTTATTTTATCTGTGTATAAAATCCACCATTCAGGCTCTTAGTTTATTATTCCTATGGATCATGTCTTATTTTCTGGGTTTACTTTGGGCACATTGTCATTCCCTTGGACTTGCTCTTAGGGGCGTCTAAGACATTTCTGTTCTACTGTCACCTGCTGCTCAAGTGTATAAACTAGACGTTTGTTCATATTTTTCCAATGCATACACCATCATCCACCCAGGAAAGCCTGTTGGACACCTGCCAGGGGAAACTGGTTTTTCTCCATCCTCCGCGATGGCTCCTTTTTTCCCCTCAAAAGCTAATTCACCATTTTTCTTTCTTTTTTTCAGAAAGCAAGTGTTTTCAGTAAGGGCCAATCTCTCAATCTTCATCATGAACAAAGCTTTGTAGTGAATCCCAGCAGGTTCTCACACATGCCTCCCCCACCGTTTCCCATGCCTTTAATTTTGTGTTTAAATAGCCATGACATGTGTAGAAGCTATTTTCAGAATATAGGGTACCCTGTGACCTCCAGCCTGTTGGTTTCCTGGACTCATTCTGCAGCAAGTGCCTTTAGGTGGCTTCCATAGCTACACCAGTGGTATTGGCTTCATCCAAAACCAAAGTCAAGGTGAAATTGCACAGCCAGACATGACCATTACATCCAGGGGCCAATATTCTCTCACCTTGCCTCTGGCACAGGGCTCAGCCCCTGCCTCTTGAACAGTCAGACTTGAAGTTGCATCAGCTTCGCCTGGGTGGTCAAGTGTCCACCACTGTCAGTCGACAAAGCCCCCAGGAACGTAGTGAGCAAAGCAGAAACCGGCTGGTCCAGGTCAGCAGGTGGTGCAGTGGTTGCCTGAGCTGTTCTCTCAGAATGTCTCTGTGTCAAACACAGGGACCTTGGAAAGTTGGGAGCCAGAAGACAGGATGGTGGCTACTCCCTGCACATTACTCATTGTATTACCATCACAACAGAAAGTTCCAACTGGCAGTGCACAGCAGCTGTTGGAGTTCAAGCACTTACTCTTCTTCCTGTACAGAAGCCACCCATGACATTCTCAGAGTCACCGTCCCTGAAATCTTAGCTGACCCCCAGGTGGCTCTGCCTATTTCCAGGCTCCTACACCAGGAGCTGACATGGGTGTCCATCAAAGGCAATTCTTGGCTACTGGATTTTTTGCAGCCTGTCACCAGTGTCCTTGACTCCCTCTCACCTCCATAGCACTGGCAGGCTGGTAAGGAGGCCTGGCTCGGTCTCCCTGCGTGGACCCAGCAAGGGACAGGGCAGAGGCAGGGAGGGCAGTGGGTCCCAAATCTCATCGGACTAACTGGAAGCATGGGAAACCTTGGGAGATTCACGAGGAAGCAAAGGGTGATTTTTCAGCAAGTCACAGACCTGGGCAACTTGCACATGGAGAAGCAGCATTGGACTTATTTGACTATGTAAGAGAGATGCGGCAGCAGATGGGGCTGGCTCAGGAGAGGCAGAGGGATTTTGGCTACTGGGCTTGGAGAAAGAACTTTGGGGGAAATCTCCAAGTTAGCTGCAAACTGGTTCCGTTTCTGGAAAGCAAAGAAACCAGAGCCTCTGGGCAATGTTTTCTGCCAGACAGACACCAGTGGCCTCTCTTGAACAAAGATCCCCAAGTTAACCCATAACTTTAGACTCTGAGCTTCAATTACAAAGACCAAGGAAAACAGAGGTACACACCCTAGATAATTCAACAATCATTGTCAAGCCTGTGGATCAATGTTCCAAAATGATGCTGAAAGTACTGCCAATTTCCCTTCGCCATTTTCTAAACTTCAGGTAAGGTTTTTCTTAGACTCACAGAGGGGACGTGGTTAAGGGTCGGGATAAAACAGCCACGGGTCCATTCTCAAAACTTGCCTGTCCTGCTGCATGACCACCCCTGCCCAGCCCCCACCAACAGAAATCCAGAGACCTCCTTGGTGAAGGGCACCTTGGACCTGGTGACCATTCTCCCTCCACCTCTCAAGAACAGCCATCTGTCCTTAGGCATTGATGATTGTTTGAGCTGACATTTTGGCAGACACTGTGAATGTACCTAATAAACTAAGTGTCCCAACCACATGAGGGGAAGGGCCCTCCTAGGACTCACAGGGGGGCGTCACTAGCAGACCCACCCCCTTGTCCCAGGTTTCACCAGGTCCTGGGAGGCAGGTGGTCTTGAATTCTACCAGGTCATAGAGAAGCAGATGGGGTTGTTAGGTAATGAAGGCCCCTCACCTAGGAACTGTAGGAGTCAGTGATCTGAGACAGCACTCACATCTCCTGAGATCAGGACTGACTTCCATTCTCTGCACCGCCTACCCAAAACTCCAGGTCTGTGCCCTGGACCTCTGAGCTGCTGGGTTCCATGTGATCCCCAGAGAGCCCACCTGATCCCTGCAGGTTCCTGCCTGGGACCTTGATTTAGTTGGGATACTTGTCTCCACCAAATCCCATGTTGAAATTTAATCCTTAGCCTTAGCAGTGGGGCCTGGTGGGAACCATTTGTGTCATGGGGGCATATGTCTTGGTGCAGTCCTCCTAGTTATGAGTAGGTTCTTGCACTGCTCACCCAAAAATGAGATCTGATAAGTATTCTAGAGTGCCTGGCCCCTCCCTCCTCCCTCTTCCTCTGCCTCTCTCCCTCCCTCTCTCTGTCTCTATCTATCCCTATCTCTATGTCTATCTCAATCCCTCTGTCTCTCTCTTCTTCTTCCTCTCTCTCTCCCCCCTCTCCCTCTTTCTCTCTCTCTGTCTCTGCCTCTCTCTCTTGCCCTCTATCCCTCTGCCTGTCTTTCTTGCTCTCCTCTTTTTCCCTCCTTCCTTCTCCCTCCCTCTCTCCCTCTTTCTCTCCATTTCTATCTCTATAATTGCTCTCTCTCTCTCTCTCTGTCCATCTGTTTCTCTGTCTCTCTTTCCACCATGTGATCTCCATACACCAGCTCCCTCCACCTTCTGCCATACTGGAAGCAGCTGAACCCTCACAGGACACCGATGCAAGCACCACACTTGTACAGCTTGCAGAAACACGAACCAAGTAAGCCTCTTTTCTGTATCAGAGACCCAGCCTCAGGTATGACAGCAATGCAAAGCAGTCTAAGCACTCCCTTCCAAAGCCTGTGGGGTAGCCACAGCCCAGCCCAGGACTGTGCTACTGAGTTGAGTTCTTGGTTCACACACAGCATGTCCATGACTGTCACCAGGTGGATAAGCCTGCATCCCCACAAGGATGGGCACAGGGCAAGCACCCCACCTCCACTAGACCACACAGCTTGACTGGTCATGCCCTGGTTCCCTTGGCCTCTGTGGCCTCCTGTGGCCCTATGCGCCATGTCCCAGGTCCAGACAGTGCAGACCTCTACTCATGGACAGGCCTTCAAGAGAACCTGGCAAGGCTGCTGAGTCTTTGCAGTGGACTCCTCTCTGGAAAGGAGCAGGGGAAGGGGGAGTGCATGTGGGTCCACATGTGTACACATGTGCACACCTGTGACATCTTAGCCAAAAGGACAGCAAGTGCTGGATGGGAAAGTGAGGCTGACCTTGTATTTCATCCTGTGGGGCCGTGTTTAGAGAATGGGAAACCAAAAGGGAAGAGATGAGGGGAGGCAGCTTGGAAAGAGAGAAAGTAAATCAAGGAAAACACACTTGGAAATAGACCCGAGTGCAGAAACACACATCACAGCGGGTCTCTGGGCCCTTGCAGAAAGCAGAACCATGAAAAGCCTACCCACCACGTCCAGGCTGGCCTCCCGCTCTGGCTTCTCTGGACATTAAGTCCTTGTGGTTCCTGTCCACCAGAAAAGACTCGGCAAAGATGTCCCCAAAATGCTGTCCTTCCCGAGATATGCAGCATGGCCCACAAAGCCAGAAAAGACATGATGTGGTGAGCTGGTCTGGCCACTGCCAACCCTGGGGAGGCTATGGTCTGCCCCTGTCTGCCACCTCTGCATGGGTCACCCTGTCACCCATCTGGGGCGGAGGGCTGGGGGAGCACTTTTTGATAGAGCCTTCTTAGCCTGCAGGAAAGAACTGTTTTCAATCAGCATAAGTGTATTAAGTTCATGTCATACAAAAATATGCTTCAGCTTCCAAGGGTGGGTGTGATGGGGGGAGGGAAGACCACAGGCAGAGTGGACATGACCAGGGTGGTGGGGAGGAAACACAGACAGGGTGGGCATGCCAGGGTTGGGGGGAGAGGAACCACAGGCAGGGTAGGAATGACCATAATGGGGTAGGACTGGGGAAGGGACCACAGGCTGGGGCTGAAAGGGTACAGAGACAGCCAAGGAGGAAGTCTGCTTCACAAAGCAAGTCCCACTGGTTCAGTCCTGCCTGCTCCTCAAGGAGGGTCCCTACAGTGAACGCCCATTGACTGAGTCTGAGGAACTGGAGGAAAAGGAATGGCCCTTGAGTTTCATGGCCTCATCCTGTCTGGGGCAGAAGCCACGACGTCTTCATAGCCTGCTGGACGTGGGAGGTAAAACCCGGCTCTGCTCAGGCATGTTTGAAATCCAGCTGCCTGACTCACACCCATGCTATGTTTAAAATAGACATGTGTGTGTCTTACTTTTCAGTCTTAGTCATTTGGAGGTGTGCAGTTCGGTAGTGTTGTCAGTTCACGTTGTCATGCAGCTGGTCTGCAGAGTGCTCACTTTGCAGAACAGAAACCTGAACCTCCCGGCAGACACATCCATTTACCGGTTTCTTTCTTCAAGATAATCTCTTCTGCACTTGATTCCTGCTCCCGTGTCTCTCCCCTTCCTTTCTTCTCTCTCTTCCTCCCATGCACACACACACAGGCATGTGCACACACAGGCATGCAGACACACGTGCAAGCACACACAGGCATATGCACACACTGGCACACACAGGCATGCACACACAAACAGGTATGCACACACAGGCACACACAGGTGCGTATACACAAGCACACATGCACACACAGACACATGCACACACAGACAATGCCATGTACCCTTCAGATCTACTGTGCCCCCCTCCTCTCTGTGTCCATTGTTGACATTCATACAAGAAGAAACGCAAATCCCCTCAATTCACAGACACCATAGGGAGAGCTGCTGGCTCCAGGATAGGGTCCCCCACCCCATGACCTGTTCCCTTGGGGGTCTCAGACAGGAAGGAGCCTCAGGCAAAGCAGACATCCAGAAGGTACCTACTGGGCTGGCACCTGCTGGGGCTGCCCTCTGTAAGGGATCACCACCAACAGAAGGCGCTCCCCCGCTGATCTTCTTGTACTCGGTGAGGAACTTATCCCTGGCAGGGACCCTTGAGCTGGCCAAGCTGAGTGGCTGCCCTGGGTGTCAGGAAAAGGGACCCGGACACACCCATCTCCTGTCCCCACACTGACGCCAAACACCAACAACCTACAGAGGCATGTGGAGAAAGATGCATCAGGATGACCCCACCTGTGCTGCTCTATTCCACAGATACAGAGACCCAGAGCTGGAGGGAGGCCCACCCTCAGGCATCCTCACATTCCTTGTCCATCATCGTGAACTTGCCGTTCCAGGGAAGTGCACCCACCAGAAAGCTGCAGGTCGCTGTCTGAAAAGGATGACAAAGGTCAGCCATGTGCCCAAAGAAAGAGGAAAGACACAGGAACACACTGGGAGAGGAGTCGCCCCATCAGGACACTCCTAGGAAGCTGCAGAGCTGGAGCTACCAGCAGACCCAACAAGTCCTGCTGTCCCCCGACCTCAGGTGGACAGAAAGGTCACAGGTGGGGTCGTCGTGGCAGAGGTAGATGGCACCTGGACTTTATTTTTAATTCTATCTAATACTCTCCACAATGTAAATAAGGCAATTCTATATTAGATATAAATGAATGCATGCTCTTCTAACGTTGAAATAATCCCTTTTGTTCTAATAATGAGTCAGGATAAGGGCGATTTAGAAGGTTCGAAGGACTAACTTATCTTTTGTTTCAGTGAGCTCTTCTCTCCCTTTCAAAATATCACCGAAATGACAAATGAAATATTCTATGTGTGCAATAAATGAATAAATGGGTGGATGGGTAGATGATAGACAAGTAGGTGGATGATATGTAGATAGATGCTTGGTAGATAGACAGACAGACAGAAGACAGAGATTGACAGGTGATAATACGTAGATGGCAGATAGATACAGATAAATAGATGATAGAAAGATAGAGAGCTATAAATAGATAGATGACAGATAGATAGATGAGAGAGAGAGAAAGAGAGAGAGAGAGAGAGAGAGAGAGAGAGATGATAGATACGACAGACAGCAGTAGTCCTGGACAAACGGCTAAGAGCATCTCAAATGAACTAGAATCACTGAGGTACTTCCAGGAGTTAAGAGGTAGATGGAGTCGGAGTGAAGGAAGTTTAGTCCCTGCTGAGTACTGGACACATGCAATAAAAAATACCACTCAAGAAGGTTTTAGAGGCAAATTGCATGAACTTTTGGGAACCAGAAGCTCCTGTGTTCCTCAAACTGATGCAGAACATGGAGAAGTCATGGAAAGCCCTCTTTCTCAATGTACCAGACCAGCAAAATCCCAGAGTCAAGATGTAAGAGAAAAGAAATTTATAACCCAAACTTGCCTAACAAATAGAAAGCAAAAAGCCTACACAAAGGTTGGAAAATTGGGCCGGGCACAGTGGCTCATACCTGTAATCCCAGCACTTTGGGAGGTTAAGGCAGGAGAATCATTTGAGCCCAGGAGTTTGAGGCTGCAGTGAACTATGATCCCACTACTGCACTCCAGTCTGGGCCACAGAGCAAGACCCAGACTCAAAAAACAAAACAAAACTAGATAGGTCTTGGAAATCTGAGACACAAAATCTGAGTTATCACTTTCACAAACCAGCAAAAGTGATAACTTTCCTGGAATTCCAAAGGCCAAGGGGAAAACATGAATTTCAAACAATCATTCTTCTCATACCAGTAAAAGATAAACAAAATAACACAAAAGCCCAGGTGGCATTAGGACGTGGCCACTGCTTAGATGTGTGTCCCGCTGGGCTACCGGTGACTGCAGGGCATAGAACCTGTGTAGTTTGAGCAAGCACGGTCATTGTCTCTAGGCATCCTGGATGCACTGAGCTCCTCCAATTGCAGTTTCCGGTGCCTGACAATACCTAGGGTGGCAGAAATGGGATTCCAAGGCGGCAGCAGCATGCTCGGGAACTCATTGAGAAGGTTGATTCTTGGGCCCATTTCCTGACCCACTGAATCGGGAACCCTGTAGGTGGGATCCAGTCAACTGGGTGAGCGACACCCCCAGTTGATTCCAACACCTGATCCCACCAGAGAGCTCCAGAGTGTTGAAAAGGGCACAATGTCCCTGTGGGCAAACCTGCAGAACGCCCGGGCCCTCAGCAGGCTCAGCCAGAGCACTGTGGGGGGAGCTGACCAGACTCCTTACAATTCTGAGATCAATGAATACAGGCTAGAGGCCAAAGCCCTGGGCCAAGTCAGCCCTTTCATGGAGACTTGGGCTTTCTCTGACCTTCCAGGGAACCTGGCTGAGCCCAGAAGAATCCACCACATGGGCCGCCATCTGGCCCAGTCATTGAAAATCTCCAGCACCTGGGACAGACCTGGCGTGCAGTAATCAGTGCCTGGCACTCAGTAGGTCTGCAGTGTGGATGAGTGAGTGAACAGGGTGGATGAGTGAGTCTCCTTTCATGCCTGTCCAGGGGTGAGTCACTGAGGGCCCAGCAGCAACAGGTGGCAGAGCCAGGCCCAGGAGGACAAACTTCCAGGGAGTGCATGTTGGTCAGTGCTCCTGCAGCTGTAGGCCAGAGTCAGGGAGCCTTTGGGATGAAAGTGGCCTTCCCAGCACTCTGCCCCTAGGTGAGGGGTAGGCACAGGCTCTGAGGCTCCACCATACCCTGTGCCCTGCGTTCCCTGCTCTGAGGGCCACAGGGTTGGTCATTCTGGGGCTGCTAGGAGCAACCCCGACCTCAGAGAAGGTCCGACGGCCCCAGCATCTTCCAGCTGGAGCTTGAGCTGCCCTGAGGTCATTGCAGATGGGGGGCTTGAACCCACCTTTTGCAGTTTGGAGTCCTCCTGAATGGTACACCTTTTGTTATTGCTATAAGACTTTTTGCAATTGCTGCGGGCAATGTCAACATCAATAAGGTACTCCAGGTGGTGTGTGACCTGTGGAGTGGCAATGCACTTCCATTCAAAACAGTTTTATTTTTAAAACGTGTTAGCAAACCCAAAAGTCATCCTTACCCTGATCCTCTCCCCTTGCCACCCTTCCCCTCTCAGACACATCTTCCAAAGCTGGGTGCCACTGCCTCGGACTCCTCAGGGAAAGGGCTCCTATCCAGCGAGGGCAAGACCCTCAATTCCATTTTCATCCCCAAAGTTCAGGGTGTTCACAGGCTCCGTGAAGGGTTCGGGGAGAAGGGTGGGGTCTCCAGAATCATCAGTTTCCCTGGGCCTAGGATGCTCAGGCTCAGGTGGGCCCGGCAGGAGGATGCCCCCTGCACGCTGAGTCCTACCCTGTCCCTTTACTGACACCCCTCAAATTTCCAAAGCCTCTCCTCACACTCAGAGCACTCCTGAAGGGGCCACGCAGGCCGAGTCTGTCTTGTTCTCTGTGGAGTCTTTTGGGTCTAGAACAGTAGGTTCACAGCATGGAATCAGCGCAGCCTTTACTGGATTCCAGTGACTGGATGCGGCGAGTGCCACTCAGGACGGCCACTTATACCTGCGCTCTCGGGGCTCTGAAGGATCTGTGGGAGGTGAGGGGATCTGCTGGTCGGCCCAGGGTCTCCTGGCCTCCCCTTTCCTTATGAGACCTCTCTCCAGGGCTGTCTCCAGATCCCAGTGAAGTTGGGGTTTATTTTCACCTGTGCTCCAAGATTGAGCAAGGGCTACCCTGGCTTGCCCTGGGGTGAAGCTGGTTAGATGACATCAAGATGTGACCAGCAGAGTGATTCACTGGGCTGGGGTTAGGTGTGTGCTTGGGGAACCCTAACATGCTGCGGAGGTGAACATGACTGACAGGAGGACTTCCTGTGAGCATGGCAGCCACACTTGCTAACCCTGGCCGAGCACTGGCTCTGTCAGGACCGGTCTCGGGCCTTTGCACACAACTCAGTTAATCCTTACACCAAGCCTTGGGTAAGATGGTCTCTCCCAGGTTTTTTCAATTAGAGAAACTGAGGCACAAAAAGACTGTGTAGCTATGCCTCTACAAGCAACCTTCCTGAGGGTGAAACCAGCACTCCAGCTTTTGCCTCTAATGGCCACGCCCATCCCTCGACCCTGCAAAGTTCAGTTTTCTCTTAACTCACATTTTCCCAAGGGATGGAGACATAAGCCCGCCAACAATGCCCCATCTGGGAGTAACTTGATAACTCAGTCTTACCTGTCTCACAGAGTAGTTACAAGCCGCGCAACCACTCAGCTGTCCATGACAGCCATCACAGTCGGCTAAATTCCAACACAGGGGCCTCTTATGGTGATACCGGGCACTGGGTCGCAGACTCTAGGGTATGCCGTGCCCATGGGCATCCATGTGGGCAGGGCTTCCTGGATCGGGCAGCCCATGGGCTGGGAAGAGGGTACACTTCTTTTTTTTTTTGAGTTGGAGTCTCACTCTGACACCCAGACTGGAGTGCAGTGGCCACTCCCGGCCACTGCAGCCTCGACCTGCTGGGCTCCGGAGATCCTTCCGTCTCAGCCTTCCAAGTAGCCGGAATTACAGGCATGTACTACCACGTCCGGCTGATTTTTTGATTTATTGTAGAGATGAGGTCTCGCTGCCCAGGTGGGTCTCGAACCAGTGGGCTCAGGCAATTCACTCACCTCAGCCTCCCAAAGGCGCGGGATTACAGGCTGAGCCACCGAGCCCGGCAAGGGTACACTTCTATAAGCAGGAACCAGTATGGCTCCACTCCCAAAAAGGAGAGCTGGATGTTGGAAAACAAAGACCTGTGCATCTCTCCTGATGCCCATGGTCATGCTGTGTGAAAGGGCTTCCACAATGCCCGTGCTGACATTATTCAGATGGGTGTGTTGCTCCCTGGGTCTCCAGCCTGAGCAAACACACGAACATCTGTTGTTCACCTCCCAGGGGTAGGTCTAAGTGAGTTCATGTAGGCAGAGTCCTCAGGAAACAGCCTGAGCCCGTGCGGTCAATATCTAATGTGCCCTCTGTGTGCTCCCACTGTGCTGTGTGTCACTGGCTCTGTGCCATGTGTACCTGGGCACTGGCAATATGGGCCTCCTGTGTGTCCATGTCTCACACGCCTTCAGGCCCAAGTGAGCCCTGCCCTGTGCTGTCCTGCATGGTGTCATCCCCACAGGTGCCCTCACCTGCAGCTGGGCCTGCTGGATGTCCAACACCTGGAAGATGTACTCGTCCTGGCTTTCCTTATTGTACTCGTCCATGGCGAACCCCAGGCACTGCTTCACGTTGGGGCTCGAAGTGTCCACAGGCGTTAACTCCCTCAGCACCTTCACCTCATTCTCCTCAGGGTCTGGGCTGGCCATCAGGGTCACAGGGATGGTGAGGAGGAGCAGGGAGAGCCACTGGGGCCTGAACATGGTCCCGCAGGCCAGGGTCACAGCCAGTCCCCTCCTGGTCCTCTCAAGGCAAGAGCTGTGGGTGGGCGGTGTGAAGGGGACTGAGAGGGTCGTTCTGGGTCCAAGGATCTACAGCCCCACACTGGTTTCTCTCAGAGTCAGCCCAGTTAGGTCCAAGGCAGACATTAAGGTCCCTCTAAGGGCTCCCCCCCCTCCAAGGAACCCTACCAGGGCGTCATATGAGTCTCGCACCAGCCTCCCCCTCCTGGGTATGGTCTGTGCCTAGAGAGACCGCCCCTTCACTGGGACCCAATCACCAGCCTCTCCCCTCCTCCTGGTGGGTGTGGTCTCTATGTCTAGGGAGACTTCCCCTCTACTGGGACCTGGTCACCATCTCTCTCCCTCCTGGGTGTGGTCTGTGTCTAGGGAGCCCTCCCCTCTACTTGAACCCACCATGTACACACCTCCCCCTGGGCGTGTCACCACCCCAGGTAGCCTCTCCGTCCTGTGAGATGTGACTGTGAAGACTGTGGCTGTCCCAAGGTGTCCTGGCCCGGCCCTCTTACGACCCCAGCCTGCTCCTCCCACAATTCTCTCTTCTTCCTCGTTATCTCTGCTTGACTCTCTGCCTGACCCAAGGTACCCGGATCTTCAGCTGTTCATCTCGTGCCCAGAAAGGGGCTCTGAGGTCCTGGCTTGGTCTCTCAGAGATAAGACCTCTCTGAGTCCACGCCCGGGGGTGGGCACACTTTGTGATGTAATCAGCACCTGTGCTCTGCTGCAGTGATGGCCTCTGGTCTGCCATTCTCTGGTCTCCAGGTCCAGGCAGCTCTCAGAGGGCCTCAGGCAGCAGGCAAGTGCCGCCCACCCTGTGGCCGGAGTAGCCTAAGGCCTGGTTTCTGACTCCTTGGTTTGGGCCCAAGAGAGTCCCTCCTCTGTTCTGCCAAGGCAAGGGTCATACAACCACCCTGGCTCTCAGCCTAGGCCTGGGCCAGAGCAGAGCTCTGGGAGCTTCTGCTATTCTGTTCCAACAAGTTCCTGGAGTGGCAAAGTGGTGGGCATTCATCCCAGGCTACAAAGACTGGCGGGCTCTTGACCACGAGGGGTGTCATGCAAGAAACACTGGTGAAACCCACCAGGCAGCTCACAAAATACTGAGACGTAAGCACACCCCACATGTTTAAACTTCCGCAGTGAGGGGTGTTTGGTTGTTTCTCATTTTCCATTGCTAAAAACCTGCCACAGTGACTACTCTTCCACTATCTGTGAAATTACACAAGTATTTCTGCTTCATAAAGGGCTGAATGGAAAATTGATACAAAAGCCTTACACAAATTTAAATTGATTATTTATTGCCAAATTGCTAGTCACCTACTAATTATGTGCTCCAGATTTAGAAATTTTGCTGCATATTAAAAGCACTTGAGGCCAGGTGCAGTGGCTTATGTCTGTAATCTCAGCGCTATAGGAGACTAGACAGGAGTATTGTGTGAGCCCAGAAGTTCAAGTCTAGCCTGGGCAACATGGCAAGACCTTGTCTCTAAAAAAATCCAAAAAATTAACTGGGCTTGTTGGTGTGTGCCTGTAGTCCCAGCTACTCTGGAAGCTAAAGAGGGAGGATTGCCTGAGCAGGCAGAGGCTGCAGCGAACTATGACTGTGCCACTGCACTCCAGCATGGGTGACAGAATGAGACTCTGATTTAAAAAATAATAATAGTTTAAAAAAATAAAAGCACTTGGGAAGTGTTAAAGCACCAGGACATACCTCTTACCTGTCGGATAAAATCTTCATCTCCGAAAGAGGGTTCAGGAAACCCACAGTTTTTAAAGTTCCTCAGGGGTTCCAACCTGAAACCAAGTTTGAGAACCAGAGTGCTGGGTCTGTGCTTCCTGATTAGGAATGTGCCCATGAACCACCTGAGAGTCTTGTTACAACACAGGTGCTGACTGAGTGGGTCTGGGGCACGGCCTGAGCATCTGTGTTTCTAATTAGCTCCCAGGGAATGCAAACCCTTGATAAACCTCCATTCTACACTCTGTCACTGAGTTCAGTGTCTTACTAGAGTCCACGTGAAAGTGAGACCCAGATGTATTTGTCTTTCTGAATATAAAGTCACTGAGTATAAAGTCCTCAAGTTTTACTCGCGTCGTTACAGATGGCAAGACTTCTTTCTTGTTTTAAGGTTGAATAATAATTCATCTGTCAATGGACACTTAGGTTGATTCCATATCTTGGCTGCTGTGAATGGTGCTTCTGTGATCATGGGAGTGCAGACATAATGATTTGACATAACGATTTTATTTCTTTTGGATATATACCCAGAAGTGGAACTGCTGAGTCAGCTGATAGTTCTGGTTCTAATTATTTCAATGATCTCTGCTCTGTTTTCTATAACGGTTGTACCAAATTACATTTCCACCAACAGCGTACAGGGTTCCCTTTCCTCTATAATCTTGCCAACATTTCTTATCTTTCAGTTTTTTGATAACAGACACCTTGACAGGTGTGGAAGATAATTCGTTCTGGGTTTGGTTTGCAGTTCCATGATGATTAGTGATGTTGAACAGCTTTTCATGTACCTCTTGGCCATTTGCATTTCTTCTTTAGAAAAGACAAGTCTGTGCTGGTTTGGGGGTTTTTGGTTCTTTTTTTTTGTATCAGAGGCTCCCTTTGCTCCCAGGCTAGAGTACAGTGGCACTCTCACGTCCACCACAGCCTCGACCTGCTGGGCTCAGGCAATCCTTCTACCTCAGCCTTCCAAGCAACTGGAACAGGCGTGTGCCACCACACCCGGCTAATTCTTTGACTTATTGTAGAGACAAGGTCTTGCCAAGTTGCCCACATTGGTCTTGAACCCCTGGACTCAGGCAATCCGCTTGTCTCTGCCTCCCAAAGTGCTGGGATTGCAGGCATGAGCCACCGCGTCCAGGCTTTTGTTCATGATTTAGTCAAGTTATTCAATATTTTGCTATTGAGTTGTATGAGTTCCTTACATATTTTGGATATTATCCCCTTATTGGGTACATGGTTTATAAATATGTTCTTCCGTCCTATAGTTGTCCTTTTCATAATGTCTCCCTTTTTTGTTTGATGTAGTCCCACTTATTTTTTGCTGTTGCTACCTGTGAGCATCTGGTATCTTATCTAGAAGTTCATTGCCATGATCAATGTCATTCAGCTGTTCTCCTTTGTTTTCTTCTAGAAGATTTACAGCTTCATGCCCTATGTTCAAGCATGGAGACATTCAATATGGGTGTCCCTATGTGTTGACAAAGGTTCTTCTTGGCCATATTTCAGGGAAGCACCTCTGAATTCTCTTCCCAACTAGACCCTGACTCTTGGGCTTTCATGGTCATCTCTTCATTGTCCAATTTCAGCAAGAATCCTGCTATGTCAGTGTAGCCAGAATACTATACCCTTGATATCTGATCAAATTCCTCACTCCCCACCATACCAGGTAAGGTCTGCTCACCCTAGGCCTGCCTTCAGCAAGCATCCTATCAGGTTCATTTAGCTGGATCCCCCCCTTAACCCTGATGTTTCCTTTTAGTAACCTTCCATTCCCAACCTCCAGCCTGCTTCTTGGTTATCAATTCCCACTTTTCTTGTAGTGTTCAGAGTTGAACCCAATCTCTTTTCCTTACTGTGAAACCCTAGAATCTCTGTGTCTAATGTGTCAGTCTTGGATGAAGTCGGCTTTACATTTTAGCGAGTCCTATCATATTTTTTCTCTATTTATGCTCCCGTAGATGTTTACCCTCCACTCTATCTTCCATCCACCTCACCCCGCCCTCCGCAATTCTTTTCGCTCTGAACGCGTTCCTTGGTCAGGCCATCCACCACCCTGACTTGTCCCTCACTCCCTTCCCTCCATCCTTTTCCTCCTGAACGCATTCCCTAGTCAAGCCATCCACCACCCTGACTCGTTCCTATTACCTACCCTGCCCTCCTGTTCATTGTTCTGTGATGTCTATCATTTGTAGTCTATATTTCAACTGATGTGCTTTTTATATCTAATATTCACATGCGGTTCTTTTTCATGCCTTTTTGTCTTCTTTTGTAGTACTAAAATCTTTTCTTATCTTCGGAAGCATTTTCTCTTGCTTATTTTAAATTCTTTGGCAGTCTTTTCTGACCATTCTGCTTCAGATAGAATCTTGTAGGGCAGGGGCTGGCAAACGGTCTCTGTAAAGGGGCAGGTAGAAAATACAAGGGGAATTAAAAAAAAAAACCCGGAATTATCTTTTGGAGTGCAGGCACCTTGTAGTACTACTTCCCCCACTAGTTGAGTGTTCTAGAACCCATTGGCATCAGTGCACCAACTAGCGTTGTTGGGAGAGTCTGCGTTCAGCTTCATGAATGTTGGTTTTTTTTTTTTGCCTTCTTTTAATGAGAGAATTCAGTATTCACATCTTCTAGTTATACACCCTTCTCTCCTAACTTTGTGCTCATGTGTATTACTCCTATGTTTAAACCAACTCTTCACATATACTCACCCTAGGTGCGATTTACAATCTCCAGTACAATATTGGTTTTTAACACTCAGCATATCTAGATTTGTCCATATATTTACTCTTGAGTGTTCTTTCCTTCTTTCTGCATATATTTTTTTCTTCATATGAGTTTGTTTTCCTTCTGCCGAGATAATACCTTTAAAATATTTCCAGAGGGTACCAAGAAAGTATACACATTTTAAGAAAGGAAAAAAACTGTATTAAAATTATAATACTTAATGTATACCAATAACAAAAGATGAATACAAGTCATGTTTGACTTCTGCAATTACAAAAGGTGCTCAGAGTGGTTACCATCAGCATCCAGACACTTCTGATTACAGCAAACTAAAAGTAATACATTGATAGATTCTCTTAAAAACATATTTTTGGCATCACCGATATTTTAGAACAATTCTACGTCAACAAACATTCTCCATTTTAAAAAAAACCTCTATCTTGTATTCATTTTTTAGAGATAGTTTTGTTGGGTAAGGAATTCTAGCCTGGTGATTAATTTTCTTCATCACTTAGATAATACGTGACAAGGTCTTCTGACTTCTCTTTTTCCTCCATGAGGTGGGTTGAAAGCCTGAGAGTTGTTTATGTGAAGATAAGACTTTAAAAAAATCTATGAATTATGCTAAGATTTTTCCCTTTAAGTTGGTTTTTTAATGATCTCATGCTCAGTTCTGTTTCTTTTATGACAAACTGCTTGGGGATTGTAACATTACTTAAATCAATGACTTGATGTGTTTAATACCTTGTTTGTTTGTTTGTTTTGAATCGGAGTCTGACTCTGTGGCCCAGGACGGAGTGCAACAGCACACTTATGGCCATGACAGCCTCGACCTGCTGGGTTCAGCCAAGTAGCTGGAACTACAGGCACATGCCACCCCACTCAGCTAATTTTTCTTGATTTATTTTAGAGATGAGGTCTCTCCAAGTTTCCCAGGCTGATCTCAAACCCCTGGACTCAGGTAATCCTCTCACCTTGACCTCCCAAAGTGCTGGGATTACAGGCTTGAGCCACCATGCCCGACCGGCTTGATGTCTTTGATCAGTTCTAGAAAATTCAGGATTCACGTCTGAAATATTGCTTCTGCTCCTTTATCTTTTTCTTCCTTTACTAGGGAGAACTTTTCAAATTGCTCCATATGGCTCCTATAGTTTTCTTACATTTTCCATTCTGGTCTGTTTTCTCTGGTCTTTCTCCCCTTCTCTAATTCCCTTTAGCTGTTTCTAACCTGAGTTTCACCTGCCTGTTGCATTGTTCATTTCGGTTATTATGATTTTTAGTCCTAGGACTTTCATTTTATTCCTTTTGGTAGTTTCTACTTCTTTGCCAGTATTAGTCATCTTTTAATTCCCTGAAACTGTTAATCTTGGGTAATTTAAAGTACATATAGGATAACGACAGTGCCTCAATATCTCTTCAGGTTTGAGTTAATTGTTTATTTTTGCTCTTGGTCTTCCATTAAGTGCTGTCTTTTTGCCTGATTATCTTTGACTGGATGCTGAACAGTTTGTACTTTAAAATATAGAACTGAGCCAGGCTTGGTGGCTCAGCTTGTAATCACGTGCTTTGGGGGGCTGAGGTGAGTGGATTGCCTAAGCCCGTGGGTTCGAGACCCACCTGGGCAACTTGGCGAGATCTCATCTCTACAATAAATAAAAAAAAAAAAAATTAGCTGGGCATGGTAGTGTGCGCCTGTAGTTCCAGCTACTTGGAAGCCTGAGGCAGAAGGATTGCCGGAGCCAGCAGGTCAAGGCTGCGGTGGCCGGGAGCAGCCACTGCACTCCAGTCTGAATGACAGAGTGAGACTCCAACTCAAAAAAATAAAAATAAAAATGTAGAACTAATTTGAGGCTTTACATTATCTGGATGATATTTTAGATTTTTCTGACTATTCTGTAGAGGATATAAGCCATAAGACAGATCTGTGTAAAATATAGACCATTGCAAAGACACTCAGTTTCATCACTCACTTAAAGAGTAGCAGAATTCTGAGAGTGGGGTGCAGTCGAGGGCTAGAAGAGAGTGAGAGGGGGTCATGCAGGGTCTTTGGATCTTGGGGAACCAGTGGGGCAGGAACTGAGGGACGGTGCCTGAGTACAGGGTATCTGGAGACCAGGAGAGAAGCTCTTCATGACCAATGTGATGGTCTGGAGGTAGGTTTGTTGGTTTTGTCTGCTGATGGCTTCCTGGTCTGACACTGGAACCTCGAGAGAGAGCATACTGTGGAAGGAGATGAGTAGCACAGTTTCCAGGTTGGAGGATTTTGTCCTGAAAAATTATATCTGGGAAGCATCAGAAAAAAGGAGATGGAGGTGTCAGTTATGGGTGTCCCTAAGCCTTTGGTCCTCGCTTTTAGGGAATGCTTGTGGACCTGTGCAGTTAGAAACCCAAGAGCTAGGAGAGCTATGGGTAATCTGGGTGCTGGACTCACTCAGCCCTGGGGTCAATTTCAGAAAACCCCAGAAGTTACCATAAAAGCAGCTGCCCAGAGCCCTGAGATGAACACAGGGGGGACTGAAGGGAACTGTTCACACAGCACACGTGTCACAGCCTTGACAGTGTGGGCAGTGCAGTTCTGTCTTCTCCTCTGCCATCTCCTCTTCCTCCTGTGACACTTCCCCCAGATACTCCAGTGCTGAGATTTCAGTGAAGTCCCTGTTTCAGTAGGGGTCTCAGCAAATGATTTCAAAGAGCTCTGCTCCTTCCAAACAGGTCAGCCCATAAAATATAGGGGATATATGTTTCAAGTTTGATAGACATCTCAAATTTTTAAAATATGTATCAATTTCACTGTTGTATGTGTCTTTTAACTTTCAAATATATTTTTACTCCCTACTGACTGAAACCAAGTAACACCTGAGCTGAATGCAGAAAGATTTCCCCAGAACAAGACAGACTCCTAGGCTCAGGCTGGCCTTGGATAGTGACACATTATTCAAAATCTACTTATTTGAGTTCATCCTATGTCAAAGGTAGCAGCACAAAATCCACCAACCTTGCTGAAAACCTTACACAGCTCGTGACCTCAGAGCATCCTCAACACAGTGAAATCTGCGATAGGGTCAGGTGTTTAGTTTCTGTAGAAGCTGGAACTAGAAGAGTAACAAAAGCCACAGACAAAATACACTAACCACATCCGATGCAGTTTCTGAAATACTGGAGTGTCCTCAAGAAGCATCCCATAGCCTTGACTGCAAGCGCCAATCACCTGAGGATTCTATGTACTTCTGATGGCAGGCCCACAGTTTTCTGTCACCCTGTAGGGAGGGGCAAGACCAGGTGTCTAAGGAAAATGCAAAATGAAACCAGTGGGCTGGAAGGAGAGTGGGAGGGGGTCATGCAGGGTCTTTGGATCTTGGGGAACCAGTGGGGCACTGTGCGAGTGCAGGGCAGCTGGAGACCAGGAGAAGGGCTCAAGATAGAAAGGAGCCGGCAGAATATGGAAAAGAGCAGCACGGCAGCCTTCCTGGTGTGACCTTGGAGTGAAGATGAAAGTGTCCTCACCAGTGAATGACACTGGCTGGAGCTCCAGGGACACCTGACTGTTCTTGTCCAGGAGCAGTGGGCATGGGGTCCAGGAAGCAAAGGCTCCTCTGCTCCCAGCCTGGAAGGCTCCAGGAAGTAAAGATTCCCCTACTCACAGCCTAGGTGTGTGTTGGGGGTGGGTGTCCAGGAAGCATCAGAAAAAAGGAGATGGAGGTGTCATTTATGGGTGTCCCTAAGCTTTTGGTCCTCACTTTGAGGGAATGCTTGTGGACCTGTGCAGTTAGAAACCCAATAGCTATGAGAGCTATGGGTAATCTGGGTGCTGGACTCACTCAGCCCTGGGGTCAATTTCAGAAAACCCCAGAAGTTACCATGAAAGCAGCTGCCCAAAGCCCTGAGATGAACACTGGAGGGACGGAAGGGAACTGTTCACACAACACCCTTCCCAGCCCAGGAGCCCAGGAAGCAAGGACTTCCTACTCCCAGCCCAGGGGTTCCAGGAAGTATAAGGTCCCCTCTCCCAGGCCGGATTCTCCAAGCCCATAGCCAATAACCGACCAGTATTGGGAATACCAACATGCCCAGTTTCAGGGAATCTCACAACTCCACACCCGGTCACCCAAAGGAGTTGACTCTGGTGCTCCTGTCTATGCTGCACAGGTGGGGCTGCAGAGCTGTTGCTGAAGATCCTGTCCTGTCAGCCCTTATGACACATTCATGGGAATGGGCCAGCCAGGAAAAAGGCCTACCTTCTACCAGGGACATTCAAATCAAAGTCCCAGAACCCTGGGGTGGAGGAGGAAAGACCCAAGTTTTTCCACGTGAAAGATTCCTCCAGTTAGTGTGGAGCCGCCTCTGCACCACGTACAGCCCTTGGACCCAGCCTCTCTACCCCTCCAAGGCTACTCCTCTTTGGGATCCCCGCATAGACACTTATTCATCAGGATGGGTGTCTGTCCCCTTGGTGCCTCTCCAGGTGTAGTGGGTGGTGTGACAGCCATGGAGGACAGGTTGGTCTCAGATGGGGGCACAGACATCAGGGAGCAGGTGGGGATGTGGGGCCTGGGGCTGCCATCTTCTGAGCCATCATCTAGGCCCTGCAGAAGCGTTCTTGTCAGTCACGCAATCCATGGTGTCCACAGAGGCAAGGCTTCCTGACTGCTTCAGTGAGTTCTCCCATGCCCTGGGCCTGGCCCCTCTGCAGAATTGTCACTCACGGTGAGCCTATGCCCTGAGATAAAGATGAAGAGATGCAGGTGGCTGACAAGGCATTCTGCATTTGTTTTAAGTACATGATTGAAGAGCATGGACAAATTGGAGGATGGGTGGGTAGATGGGTGGATGGATGGATGGATGGATGGATGGATGGATGGATGGATGAATAAATGAATGATTGAACAAATGGATGGATGGATGGATGGATGGATGGATGGATGGATGGATGGACAGATGAAAGGACTGGTGAATGATCGGATGGAAAGATGGATGGATGGGTAGATGGATGGATAAATGAATGAATGATTGAATGGATTGGATGGATGGATGGATGGGTGAACAGACAGATGGATGGATGATGAAATGGATAGACGGACAGACGGATGGATGAATGACCAAATGAATGGATAGATAGGTGGGTGAATGGATGGATGAATAATTGAATGGATGGATGGATGGATGAGTGGATGAATGGATGGATGAATGATCGAATGGATGGATGGATGGATGGATGGATGAATGAACAAATAGATGGATGGATGGATGAGTGGATGGATGGATGGATAAATGATCGAATGGATGGATGGATGAATGATCAAATGGATGGATGGGTAGAAGAATGAATGATTGAATGAATGATGGATGGAAGAATGATTGGATGGATGGATGGATGAATGATCAAATGGATGAATGGATGGATGAGTGGACAGATGGATGGATGAATGATCGAACGGATGAATGGATGGATGGATGGATGATCAAATAGATGGATGGATGGGTAGATGAATGAATGATTGAATGGATGGATGAATGGATGAATGGATGAATGGTTGAATAACTGGATGGCAGATGAATGGGTGGATGAACAGATGAATGAATGATCAAATAGATGGATGGATGAGTAGTTGGATGAATGAAAGAATGAACAAATGGATGGATGGGTAGACGGACAGATGAATGATCGAATGGATGGATGGATGGATGGGTGATTGAATGAGTGGATGGATGGATGGGTGGACGAATGAATGGATGAATGATCAAATGGATGAATGGATGGAAGAATGAATGAATTATTGAATGACAAGATGGATGAATGGATGGGTGGGTGGGGACGCACACAAACCTGCAGGTAGACCCCCAATAGGAACTGCCTCATGTCATCCAGGGGGTTTGATTTAACCAACACTCCACCCCACAGCCCAGGTGACACCAAGACAATGGTCGATCTCCATCCCCACCACTTCAGCAACCTCCACGAACAATAAACACACAGGAGAGCACAAAGATGCTCAGGACCCAGGAAGTGCTGAAATGCCTTTAATCCTGCTGGGGCAGCACACTGAGAGGAGTGGGGACGTCTGCTGTGGGAAGCCAAGAGTCCCATCACCACTGCCTCTGTTTCTGTGCACAGGTGCTGTTCAGGATCCTGAAGTGGGTGTGCCATACCCGGACATCCACAATGAAGGTGCACCGCACCTGGAGTAAGAATCATCGAGACACACACGTGAGGACAATGCAGCCCATTGGGTGCCTCTAGCACGCAGTGGGGGCAGGATGCCTTAAAGTTATAAAAAGCGAGAAACAAGAGCAGTCGCCCTGGGTCAGGGCTGAAAGCTGAAGCCCCCCCCCCCCAGGACAGTGGACAGAGGCACTGGATCCTTCTGGTTCAGTCTGGGGCTCCTGGCTGGGCCATCACCCGCCCTGGGGCACCCTGTCCACTCCCTGCCCACCCAGGGTACACGATGATGGATGAATTGACCCTATCTCCATGTTCTGGGGAGCCAGCGGACTCCCAAGGGGTGGTTCCATTGGCCCTGCCAAGCAAGGATGTGGAGGCCAACACCAGCCCATGGACCCCATTATCCCAGGTTGGGCCAATCCTCAGGTTCTGAGAGCCCGTGGATCACGTGTCAGTTGTGGGGTGATGATATCATGATGCAGATTAACTGCAACATCTCCTTATGACACAGGAACTAGAAGGACAGGTTAGGTGCCCAGATACACCAGTCCTCCAGTCCCCAAGAACGTGAACAAGAGGAGTGTGAGGACCACAGGGAGAACATCATCTGCCTGGACCTTGAGGGTCTTGGGAAGGTAAAGGGTAGGACCTGAGGTGAGGGCTCCATCCAGGGCCAGGCCATGAGAACGTGGGCAGACGTGTGGGGCCAGGTAGGCTGTGGGCAGAGTTGCCCTTGTGCTGGGGACCAGGCTGTATCAGCTTAAGTAACCACCTTCTGCCTCCAGCAGGAGAGCTCTGAGAACAGAAGGGAGGGGCCGGGGGCCCTCATTCCATCCCAGGATCACCCCCCTGAAGATTCCCTAAGTCTTCCCCCAAGAGCCTCCTCAACAGTGGGTTTCATTCCCAAAGATTCACATGGCTTTGGGATTGGCTTATCCTCAGACCGTTTTCTCTCCTGTGCCCTCTTGCAATGGGCAATTGTCAATGTCTTCGTCATGCTTCTTACAAATCGTGCGGCCCATCTCCACGTCAATTAAATAAATAAATGTCAGCCTCTGTTGAGAAGAGAGTACAGGAAAGTCTGTGAAATGCTTTCCTGAATGAGAAAAGCCAAGAGAATCACACAGCAAAGTGGGCAAAAGAGGTGCCTGTACACTTCAGGTAAATCCAAAGACACATCACAGGCAGTCTCCCTACTGTTCTGATTTGCTCACTTATTTCTTGTTTCCATTTCTCCTCTTAATTCTCCATCTCTCCACAAAAAACATATGTATTCAGTGACTTCAGACCCACGCTAGACTCTCCTGCTGCCCCCTCCCAGGGACTGAAACTGCAGTATTGGCATGGCACGTCCACACTATCCGGCCCTACTCGGCGTGGGCCTGTGCCTGCCAGACACTGTGACAGCCCTTGATTCCACCCTGACCCCACTTCCATATCAGCACAGCCTCATCTGCCTGCACATGGGCCCAGAAGCTAGCACTTGCCCCTCCACTCTGTCCTGGTCCTGAGCATGCATTGTACACACAGGTGTGTTCAGGAACGTGCAGCCAGCGCTTCTGAGGGCCAGCTTCAGGGGATTCCCATCCTCCAGGAGAGCATCCTCGCACCTCAGCCCCTCCCAGACACACCTGCCTCTCAGGACTGCCTCCCCAACACAGGTCTGAAGACCTCAGACTGTCCTCTGAGCACACCTGGCTCCTTCCAACCCACGAATTGTCCATGCCACCTGTGCTCCCATATCCCAAACCTCTGGGCCCCTGGGTCCCCCTGGAACCCCCAATAGAAAGGCCTTCCTGACCACCCACCCAAATAGCCCCCTCCAGCCCCCTCACCGCGCCTCCCCCCGTGACCCCACGTCACTGCCCTCACCTGCCCATCTCTGTCTATTTTACTAATGGACAGGCAGCTGGTTCCCTCCCCCACCCTACCCAGCATACACCTGGGAGGGAGGACAGTCCCAGCCAGCTTCTGCCCTGCTGCCCCAACAGATCACACCGACTAGTCAGTGTCTACTGACACCCTGCATGAATGTCACCTCAGTGGTGGTGCACATGTCACCAGTGGCCCAGGGCCGTGCAGCCCAGCCCAGCTAAGCAAAAGGGTCCCCGCGTCTGATCTGTCCTGGGGGTCCTGGAGCCCCAGGCCTACCCCTCTGTCCTCTGCAGGGATCTCTTGTCTAGGGAATGGCAGAGCTGAGGACCGCTGTGTGCTTGCAGGGGGCTCCAACCATGCTCAGGAGTATGGCAGGGCCTCCCTTTCTGGCCACCTGTCTGTCTTGACCATCCCTCATGCCTCCCCTCCTCAGCACAGGCACCCTCCTCTCCCTCACACTGAAGCCATTCCCGATGGTAATGTTGACTGTCCTGCTGACTGTCTACCCACCTTCCCCTTGCTTTTCAGGGCATGCTCTCACCAGGGAAAAAGAAAGCTGGGACCCTTTCAGTGATCCTTGTATTTAAAATACATATCTTTATCACATTTTGAAAGCCCCTGCTCATCTAAGCAGACCCAGAATTTGCCACCCCTGGTCTGGGTCCAGGGTGATCGCGGGGGCCACAGGGGAGACTGAAGCACTCGCCTTGTGCTGACTGCGGTGAACCTGCAGAAACTTGTAGGCGAACTCATCCTCCTGGGCCTCGTTGAACTGAAACACAACATATTCCACTGCAGTGGAGAACTCCGGCAGGTTCTTGTCGATGTCCACAAACCTGCAGCTGCAGGTGTGGGGGCCCAGTGCCAGAAGCCCCACCAGCAGGGCCGCCGTCCCCCACATGGCTTCACTCAGCAGGGACACTCGGCTGAGCAGCGGGAGCAGCTCTGGTGACACTTCCAGCCAGATCACTCAGGGCCCTGCCCATGGGGCCCTGGGTGGCTGAGCACCTCCCTCCAGGGGCCGCCTCTATCCAGCCTCTCTCCACTCCCCCGGCGTGTCCCTCTGTCACCTCCAAACAGAAGGCAGAGCAGGAGGTCCCACTGCCTGCCCATGACCTTGGCTGGGCCCAGGGAGTACAGGGCATACAGGCGGGGGTGGAACAGGGTGTGTGCCGGAGGCCGTGTTCCTGGACCCTTCTGCCTGGACCCTTCTCCCCCAGAGGGTACATCTGGCTTCACCCTTCCAGCCTGACCTGCCTGATTCTCCCCCACCCCAGAGCCTATTCTCATTTCCACTGACATTGATCTTGACCTGCAGGCGTGCTAATTCCCAACCATCACTCGCCTTCTGATCTCTTCTCATCAACTCCTTGCTCTAGTCCGCTACAGGCTGAAAACACCCATCTTGCTATTTCTCATATTTGTGTTTTGCTGAGATGTATTTATTTTTGTCTAGAATATGACCTGTATTCCACACGCTCTTGAAAAGAATGTGGATTCTGTGTCTTTTAGGTGTGGGTTAGGTGGCCACCTGTCTCACTCAAGTCATTGTCATTATCTTGAAACTTTGCATATGTTTGCTCCTTTTACTTTGTTTTGTTTTCATGGGTTTGGTTTGGTTTGGCCTGAGAGTCACTGGCTCTTTCTAAAGCATTTGTATTGTCAAGAGCTCCAGGGCTCATGTTAGCCACCCAGAAGCTGTCTCTGCCTGCCAGACTTTTGCAGAGTTCAACAGCCTCAGGACATCTTTGCCCAGGTGTCCAATTCCTGTATCACAATCAAGATCTTCCTTCCTAGAGAGCCACTGAGACCCAGCAGAGTTACCATCTACTGTGAGACTGCTTCATCCTTTTGAGAGCTCTGAAAAGTAAGTCTGAATAGAAAACAAACAAAATGCCTTTTCCCCAATTATTTGTCCATAAATCAGAACTAGAATTTAAGGCCAGGTGTGTTGGCTTATGCTTGTAATCCCAGCACTGTGGGACGCCGAGGCGGGAGGATTGCTTGAGTCCAGGAGTTCAAGGTCAGCCTGGGCAATATAGCGAGACCTCATCTCTAAAAAAATTCAAAAAATTAGTCAGGTGTGGTGGTACATGGCTGTAGTCCCAGCTACTTGGGAGGCTGAGGAGGGAGGATGGCTAGAGTTTAGGAGTTTGAAGCTGCAGTGAGCCATGACCATACTACTGCACTCTAGTCTGAGCAGCAGCAGAAGACCCCCACTCAAAGCAAAACAAAAAGAACTAGAATCCTGCTTCAGCACAGTTATTTTACCACTTTGCCAGATTCTCTTCCTGGCATCTGGCAAAATGCTTTTGCGGGTATGTTGAGGAAACTTGCTGGGTGGAAGAACAGGTGCTGGAGCAGACAGAGCTGCTGGTGGGAGCTCATTCCAAGGCTCAAATGCCTGGGGAGCCCAGATCGAGGCTGGCGGCTCGCCTCACTGCCACATCCCACCCTTGATCCTGCCCTGTGCCTTGAGTGATACACCCATGAAGACCTGTCTGCTGCAGTTCTACTGCTCAGCTTTCACTGGGACTAACCGCTGCTGGCCAGGTACCTGCTAAACAGGGACTCCCTTTCTGAGATTAGATGAGAACTCCTGCAAGGCATGCACCCTGGGCGCCTCTGGACTAGCCTGCTCAATCCCCGCCTGCCAAGTCCAGTGAGCTGTGTGCTCCTCCTTGGCTGGAGCATGCAGCACTGAGTGGATTCAGTGTTCAAGGGAAGGTGTCACCTGAACTGGGGGGCCCCGGAGATGCTTCAGCAGGCAGGGACATCCATGGGCTGCATCCAGAGGACCTACAGGACCCCTGGAGTTGAAGAGGGACCAGGACACTGTGGGAACAACTAGCTGAACCTCCTCAGCGCATGCATCCATCTGAGGTGACAGGAGGCATCTCCCAGCAGATCAGGCTTAGGCACATCACACACCCTGCACATTCTGTCTAAGGCTGAGAGGAAGCCTTTCTGACCCTGGGACTCCTCATCCACCCTATTTTAATTCCCAGCTTTGGAACTGATTCTTAGTGGCACGCCAAAAGCCAGAAAGGGGAGGATTTGGTGACACACACGTGTTACAATATCATAACCTCAGATGAAATCTCTTAGTAACAAGCTCACGGATCCGTGAGACCCAGGAGGGCTCCACCAGGAGGAGCTGGAGACATGCGTTGAGGACTGGTGGGAATCGGGGCTGACTTTGGGACTCCCAAAAGACAGGACAGGGACCCCAGAGAGGGGACGAGTGGGGAATAAAGACAGACTTTCTTGGACTTGAGGAGATTCAGTTCACAATGAGACGTTCAAAGAAATTTGCAGCAACCCGGTAGAGAGATGGAATCACCTCCACAGACTGCCCTTTCAACATGGGTCCCCAGAATAAGGGCAGACACACGGGATCACCTCTACAGAAGCAGTGAACAGAGCCAAATTCCCAAGGGTATGAGCAAGCGGCTCTCAAAAGAGGGTCAAGCCTGGTCCATGCACAACAAATTTTTCACAGTCATCTGCAGATCCCTTCTTTCCTTCTCCACCCACAGTCTCACTTGATCAGCCTTAAAAATATATGTTAGAAGACAGGCAGATTCAGGGTCCATAACCCATTAAAGTTATATTCCACAATGAAGTGGAATTTTTGATGAAGACAGGTTTCAGAGTGAGGGACCTGGAAAGAATGCGAAATATTTCCTAGTAGATAGAGAAGTCACCTAAGTTGCTCATCCATATTGAGAAAATAAAATGTCTGGGAGTTGGCGGGTGGAGGGGAAGTTCCAAGGGGAGCGGTTTGTCCGACGCTCACCTGGGCGAGTGGGCACTGACTTCCCACTCTCCCAACTGAGCAACCAAGCAGCGGCTGGGCTAGGAGAGTCCTGAGCCAAGGAGGGGCTGAGTCAAGGAGGGGGCGTCCAGAGGGGTCTGCACACCTCAGCTGGGAGGACCAGGGGAGTCCTGGGCATGGAGACAGTGGATGGCCAGCGTGACAAAGAACACCAGCACCACTGTGATGGTAGGATGACCCCACCTGAAATGTCCACATTGTAGCCCCAAATCTGTGGCTATGTGGCCTTATGGGCAGAGGGAACTTAGCAGGTGTGACTAAGATCTTGAGGTGGAGAGATTAGCTGGGGGCCCCATAATCACAGGGTTCCTCTAAGGGGGAGATGGCAAGTCAGAAAAGAAGACGTGACAGGGGACCCAGAGGCTGGAACGTGAGAGAGAATGGAAGGGTCCGAAGCCCAGCAAAGTGGGCAGGCAACCTCCAAGAGCTGGGACTGGCAGGAAGGCTCCCTCTGGAGCATGGCCGTCAGCAGCTACATGTTAGGGCTGCTGCCCTCCAGGGCTGTGAGCCTATACATTGGTGTTGTTCTCAGTCACTGTTGGTGGTGACTTGTCACAGTAGGCATGGGATAGGAACATGGATGCCAGGTAGGCTGTGAGGGATGAGGGGAGGCCACCAGCAGGGGAGGCTGGGGAGAGCCAGGAGAGACCAAAGAGCAGCTTCAAAATTCTGCCCTGGCGGGAAGTACCAGAGCAGAGCAGTATACAGGCGGCACACAGGGGACATACTGGGGACATGTGGGGGTCCACAGGAGGAAGAAAAGCAGTCTTCCTCCCCAAATGCCAACCTCCAAGAGGGAGATGTGCAGCCTTAAAGTGATGACCATCTGGAGAGACTGGAGTTTTAAAACTTGGATAGAGACTGTGTATTGTCTGGGAATCACTCACAAGGTCACAGGGGACAAAGAGCATGGCTGAGTTCACCCAAAGAGACAGTGGGATGTGAACGCCAAGACGTGCCATGGCTACACCCATGAGTGGAGCCTGTCCCCAGTAAAGACACATCCTCGTCTTTCCAGGAAGTTTCTGGAAGTCTTCTCCAAGGGGCTCCTTGCATCCCCCCAGTTAAAGACAGAGAACACACGAAGAGGCAGGTGTGGGCATGGTGTGCCCAAATCCAACCAGCAAGGGAGTGGGAGGGGCAGCCAGCAGGGAAATCAGAGGGTGGATATTCAAGACCAACAGGGCTGGGAGGATGCGGCATTCTGCACACCAGCCTGCTCATGTGGGGTCAGGAGGGTGCGTGGGAGACAGGAGGACAGTGGCAGATGCGCCGGGACCAACCAGGGACACACTGCCCGTGTGCTTGTGGGGCGGTCCCTGGCCAGGCTTCCTTGGCACTGCCCCTTGCCCTATAACTTGGGCCAGAGGGGCTGGCAAGGGATGCTTGAGTTTCAGGGTGTAAGCACAGGGCTGCCTGCCAGGGCAGAGATGAGCACTGGCAGGTGGGCACAGCAGTACAGGCACCCAGGAGGGGACACTTGCTCAGTGTCCCACAAGCGTGGTAGAGAGGGTCGCCCTGAAGGTGCTTAGACCTACTTCAAGCCACCCCGTGAGAGAGTTGTGATCAGTACACCTAGGTCGTGAATGCCCTGAACCAGACGATAGAAACAGAGTTTCACACACACGGTTCAGACCGTTTCATAACAATCCCACCACGTAGCAAGCTCTTACTGGGTGTTTGTTCCCTTTCTATCAGCAGTGGTGTAGGCGTGAGAATTAGGGACCAAAAACAGTGGCTTAAACACACAAGTCCATTTTCTTCTATAAAAGAAGTTAGAATGGTTGAGGGCTGGCATTGTGACTCCACAAAGGACATAGACACAGGGCTCCAGGCTTCGTCGCTCCCTCTCATCCTCAGAGGTGGCTTCTGCCCTTCAGATCCCTTCAGGCCCCAACACAGCTGCTGAGCTCCAGCCATCATGTGCTTATTCCCAGCAGCAGACAAGATAAAAGCAATGCTGCCCAGCCGAGTCTGCCCTTTACAGGTGAATTTCCATGTGACTCAAACAACAGTTTTGCTTCTATCCTGGTCACATGGCCACACCCAGCTGCACAGAAGACTGGGAAACACAGCCTTTGTTGCAGATAATGCCACGCGCCAAAACAAAATGCAGTACTACCACTGAGGAAGAAGACAGATGGCCTCTGCCATGGGCTGATATTCACAAAACCACCCACCGAGAAGAGCCTGGACATTCACATGCAGCTGCCCAAGGGTGCCCCGGAGGAGCAGCTGGGAAACACTGCACCAGGGCCAGCAGTGGCCGGCTTATCGCTGTGCCTCTTGGCCACTGGGCCCCAGACAAACCAAGGCAGCCCCAGGGCACAGCCAGGAGGCCAAGGCAGCCCTTGCATAGTGTTGCCTGCTGCAGTGACACTAGGGGCCCCATCAGCCTCCACCTGCTTCCAAGGAGTGACCCCTGAAGCCAGTGAGGCCCACCCCTGGGTCCTGCTCCCTTCTCCACCAACTCCTGCAGGGAAGGACCCAACTCTCTTTGACATCATTTTAGGAGAGAACCTTCTGCCTACCTTCCCAATCAAGAGGGACTTCTAACGAGGCAGCAGCAGTATGTGGCCCCAGGAAGGAAGACCTTTGGAATCATCAGACTCTGCTCTCTCTCGTTTTTAAAGAACAAAAGAACGTAGTCCCAGCTGCTTGGGAGACTGAGACAAGACGATCACTTGAGCCCAGGAGTTTGAGACCGCAGTGAGCAGTGATCGCGCTATGGCGTTCTAGCCTGTCTCTAAAAAAATTTAAAATAACAGACCAGGTATGGTGGCTCACACCTATAATCCCAGTACTTTGAGAGGTTAAGGCAGAGGATGGTTAGAGGTCAGAGTTCAAGGGTGATGTGAGCTGTGATCATGCCACTGCATCCAGCCTTGGTAGCAGAGGGCACCCTGTCACAGGGAGGGAGGAAGGGGAAGAAGAAAGGGAAAAAAACCCTGCCCCCTGAAGGTGGAGTGAGGTAATTGTGTGTGTGTGTATGTGTGTGTGTGTGTGTGTGTGTGTGTGTCTCGGTGTGAGTGTTGACATGAGAAAAAAGGGAAAAAAACCCTGCCCCTTGAAGATGGAGTGAGGTAATTGTGTGTGTGTGTGTGTGTGTGTGTGTGTGTGTGTGTGTGTGTGTGTGTGTGTCTCGGTGTGAGTGTTGACATGTGGGATTGTGTGTGTCCATGTGGAAGACTGGTGGTGTGTGCCTGTAGTCCCAGCTACTCAGGAGTCTGAGGGAGAAGGATCTCCTGAGCCCAGGAGGTCAAGGCTGCAGTGAGCTATGATCGCACCACTGCACTCCAGCCTGGGCAACAGAGTAAGACCCTGTCTCTAAAAAACAAGAAACATAAATGAGTGCCTACAGTGGGTATCCTTTGATGACCCCTCCTCCAGGGGTCTCTGCCCAGTCTCCACACTCCTCAGCTGACTCACCCTTCACCCTGCAGACACCCCGGGGTTCATCCCGTGTGTAAGGCTGTCATCGGTCCCACGTGCCCCACCGCCCCGGGCCAAGTCTGATCACTAGAGCGTCTGCCAATATGTTCTCAGAGGGGCACTCTGTGAACAGAACCCTGCCTGGCTTCCGCCAAGAGTGTACTGGGCCCACCGGAGGCTGTGTTGCCGAGAAACCACCCCCCAAAAAGAAGAAAAGTGTGTGTGAGATGTGAACTTATGCAAAACAAAACAGAGCGTGGGAGTGAGCTTGCCAGCCCCTGCCAAGTCCCCCGCTGTCTCCTCAGTCACCGCAGACACAGAGGAGGAGGACAAGAGGCTGGGTGTCCATGTCAGGCTGTCCTTAAATCCAGCCAGGTGGGCAGAGGCAGTGCGACCCGCCTGTCTGCGGGGCCCAGGAGGGGCTCTCGCTGTTCCTCCCCAGCCAAGGGATGATGGCCAGATCCAGGCAGGCCCCATGGCTCCTGCTGTCTGTTCTGGTGGCCCTGGCAGCCCTCACCTGCCAAGCAGGGAAGAAAACTTTTATAAGAGTCCAAGAAGAGTCTGGAGTTCAAGGAAATGCGAAAGATGTCTTGCAGTTTTTCATCGATGAGTTCAATAGGCAAAATGAGGACAAGTACAAATTCAGGATCCTGCGTGTCCTGAATGTGAAGAGGCAGGTCAGTGGGTGACTCCCCCCAACCCCCACCAGGGCCCCGGTCAGGGACACAGGTACCAGGAAAAGTCCTAAGTGAGTGACTTCAGCCTCCTTCAGCCGGACAGGAGCATTTCCAGAGAAAAGTAAATTCACTAGGGTGGATGAGGTTAGGTCACTTAAATGAAACCAAGACCAGGGCCTCAACTGATGCCATCCCTAGGGACAACCCTACCTGCTGCCTACCTTTGGAAGCTATGTTAGTGTAGCCAGCTGTGCCCCGTGTGTGAATGCTGCCTGTGGCCGCTTTATGCTACATCGGCCAGATTGAGCCATTGCCACAGAGACCACGTGGACCACACATCCTAAAATGTTCATTCTCTGGTCCTTTACAGAGAAGGCCGACAGACCCCACCAGAATCAGCAGCAGCATTTGGGCGACCCAAGGGGAGGCTTTGCCCACAGAGAAAGGTCGTGTTTCTGGTGATTCTGGTGAATTCTCTTTGAATGACAAAAGAAAAGCAGAGTCAGATGGAAAAGGGAGTGAGGAGCCCCCAATCCGCCCAGGATAAGCTCCTGGCCCCGGGCATGGTGGGAAGGAGCTCCCCTGCATGGTGGAAAGGCACTGCAGGTGGGAGAGGTCATGCGGTGCCTCCCCCCATCCCCTCACCCCCGGCCCACAGGTGACAGATCACATGGAGTACCATATCTGTGTGCACATGCAGCGGACTACCTGCCTGAAGTCAGAGACCACACTCTGCGGCCCCCAGGAAGGGGCACTGCACAAGGTACTAGGGAAAGCATTTGGATGGGGGCAGAATGCATTTTCCAATGGGGATTTTCTGGGGTTGTAGGTGAGATGGGGTAGCATTGTTTAGAACTTACTCAAGCATGCTTGCAAAGGGCATATGGATGATCTCTCCTTCCTCCGAGAGGAGGAGGAGGATGAGGAGGAGATGGCCCAGGAGCTGCCCTTATGCTAAGTGAAAGGTCTTGAGGAGGCTGAACGGGTCCAGTGGGACGAGTTGAGGGCCCAGCTGCAGAAGACATCCTGGGCAAGGGAGGCCACCAGTTCTTCATATTGTAGCAGCCAGGGGAGCCTGGCTGGTGCCCAGCTGAGTGTCTGAGCATCGCATGAAAAGGACTCGCCACCACCGGGCTCTTTCCTCTTTCCTCTCACCAGCAGTGACAGGCAAGGAGGAGGAGGAGATGAAGACACAAGTTCAGCGAGGATTCCACTGGTGATGAGGGCGAGGGTAGGTTGGGGGAACACACCTGTGTGAGTGTGATCTGCCCAGCAGCCAAGCCCCCAAGGTAGTTCAGATTCTGATGTGCCCCCTTCCCCTGGGTCACACCATGGCAGTGGACATAGTCAGGGTGGGTCCATCTGCAGAGGAGTCTTGAAGGGTCACAGCCCCATAAATCTCTAACTTTAGCCTAACCAATTAAAATTAGAATGACAGGATGGTCCACCCCGACTGGAAGAGTCCTGACCATGCTCAGTTTCTGAGTATCATCATGATAAATCTCCCCTGCTGCTTATAACGTGTCCTGGTTTAGTTCATAAATTCAGTGGTCACACTGGGCACGATGGCCTGGGTGTTCTCGGCACAGAAACGTGTCCATTCATGGGCTCTCTCCTCAGCTCCTGCATGGACAATACTCCAAAATCTACCAAGGTAGACTCCTTTATTTTTTTCCTGGAGAAGATGATGAACTCTACAAAAAGAATAACTCAGGATAATGCTAAAGAAAAGAAAAGAGAACTTTTGGTGGAGTTGGTATCCTGATTTCTATTTTAAGAGAAATGTAGATGCTGAAGCCTCCTATGTCCCCGTACCGGGCTTTCAAATGAAGAGTAAGAAGCAAAGTCACACTAAGAAATTATCATCAATAACATGTAGAAACTGTGTAAAGTAATGATCTTGTATTGAGGGAGAAGAATGAAGTAACAAAAGAAAAGGGAAATTTGGGAGTGAATAGAGTGAAAGGAAGGAGAGGGATGATGCAATGAAGCCGCGAATGAATGGGCAATTGCAGCAAAGATTGATGGACTGAATGAAAGGATGGAAGGAAGGGATGGGTGGGTGGAAGGATGGATGAGTAGATGGAAGAATGGAAGATAGGATACATTGATGGATAAATAAAAATTGATGGGTGGATTGATGGATGGACAGATGGAAAATAGATGAACAGATAAGTGGATGGATGAGCAGATGGAGGGAAGGAAGGATGGGTGAATGAAAGGATGAATGGATGGATGGATGGATCAACGGATGGATGAATGGATGATGGATGAATGGATGGATGGATCGATGAACCCAATAAAGGTCAAGTAAAGAAGGAGTGAAGTAAAAATAAAACATGAGTAAAAATAAAGATGGAGAAGAAGAATTGGTAGTTTCCATGGTGAATATAGGCTATGCAGACACTTTATTTCAGAAAACCAGGTTTGATATCGATTTTTGTTTCAGCCACTTCATAGTAATGTTGCTGGGATCGTTCCAGAAAATATACTTCTGTCTGTGGTCAGAACTAGACCGGGGGAATGGTGGGATGGAGTCATGTTCCCCACTGCCATGTCTCACATCCTTTTTTTCTCCCGTCTAGATTTTACCTAGCATTTTTAAAATGTTGTTTTTGTTTTTTTGTTTTAGCAAATCGAGTGCTGCTTCTCCATGTTTACTATACCCTGGTTTGAAAAGTACAGAATTCTGAAACAAAACTGCAGCAGCAGCTAGGAGTCCTGGAGCACATACCTGGCCCACTCACTCTGAGAATGTCTTGCGAGCGGTAGCCGTCCTCAATGTACACAATAAATGTCTGTCAACCTCTTCTCTTAAGATCGTGATTCTCCCCTTTTTTCCTTTTTTCTAAATTCTTCAGCTCATAGTAATATCATCTGAAGGACTGCTGGGCCAGGGCAGTGTTGGGGATTAAATGAGGGGACCTGAACTCCTGGCCTGAGAGCTTAAACCTACAGGACGGCAGACCCTTGCCCCCTCCTCCCATCAGGAAGGGTTCTCCACAGCTTAAAATAAGGTGGAGAAGGTAAGAAGCAGGAGAGAGAAGAAGCTCAAAGCAACTGAACAGCCCAGGGATCCTGGCAGATGACACCTGGGATGGCACCTCTGAGGGGCCTAGCGAAGAGCACCCCTCTGTGCCTAAACTGTGAGATGAGGAGAAATGGCACAAAGGACTAAGACACTCAGGCCCTTGTTGCTGAGAAGCACCAGGTTGGGAGATGGGCCATGTTTTTGCAGACAAGTGCCCTTTCCAATTCCAGACTCCAGAGCTAGACTTCTACCCCCTCGCACTGGCAACCTTGGACCTCAGTTGGTCTGTCCACGAGCCAAGTCCTCTCCTGGAGGAACAAAGGAAAATACGAGGGGTACCCAAAACACAGAATATATACGTAAAAAACTATGTCTTTATTCTTACATATTTATACTTCAGTGTCTTTTAAAGTCCTCCCCGTTGGATGCAATACACCTGTCGAGACGAAACAGTTTTTGAGCTCGTCCATTGTGATACCCTTTAGTGCTTCTGCTATTTTTGTTTCACCTCTTCCACATCTGCAAAACGTTTTCCCTTTAAGGACTTTCTCAATGGGGAAACAAAAACAAGTAGCCCGGAGCAAGATCTGGTGAATAGGGAGGGTGGGGCATGGGTCATGCCGTATTTTGGTCAAAAACTGCTGAACACAGTGTGGTGTGGGCAGGTGCACTCGTAAATCACCCATCATGAAGTGGTCAAACGCGTTGAAGGAATCTCAAAAAAACATTCACTGAAGCTGAACACAGCCTCTCACAGCACTAGCTGGTCCACGGATGCCAATGGGATCCTAGAACACACATTTAGCAGGGGAAGCCTGTACTACAAGGGACTACGCTCCAAAAAACAATTCTGGGTGTTTTGGGGTCCTCCCTTGTATGTACCCCCTGTGGGTGGAAGGATCGACTTGATGCTTCTCAAGTAGACCAATCAGATTAGTTCCCACAGGAGAGGAATGATGGGGTCAGGGAGAAGCCAGGGGTGCTGTGTTCAAGGGGCACCCTTTCCACGGAGGGCACATCAGCAGTGGAACGATATCACCAGGCTCATTCCACTCTGCATCCTCCCCCATGTGATCTCAGCTTGTGGGTCATGTGTGTCCTCATTTGAATATGGTAAGGGAGGGAGGGAGATCTCCTCCCCAAGACCTTGGACAAACATCCTGGGGTTTAGTACCCCTGGCAAACTCTGGGGACATCGTATAAAACACACACACATTCACCTGAGGAGACCTGGGGAATTATTCAATAGGTCCAGTCAGGATGGGCTTCTGGGGGCATTGATTCCCTGGCACCTCCGGCTGTGGGTGGCTCCAGGGCACAGTCAACAGCAGAGACAAGGGCACAGAAGCTGGCATTTGAAAGTTGAGCCAGTATGCACAGGAAGGTGACACCTGAAAGGACAGAGGCAGGGCACATACAGGGCACCCTCGCCCATGGGGACTGTGAGCTGAGATGCACAGTGGCTGTGCCAAGTGTCACGGGAGCTTGAAAGGATGATTTGGGGGCTTCTGCCCACTCTGCCAAAGCTCTGGATGCTCAGGACCCCGTCTCATGCAGATCCGAGTGGGGGTCCCCTCTACCAACTCTCTGGAGCAATGTTGCCGGATGATTGCCTCATCTTTACCTGGGAACGCCACCGCCTACTTCTGGTGTTCACAAATCGGTGATGAAAAGGCATGTGGATTGCTCCACAGGCCCAGCGCGAGCAGGTATTCACATCAGTACCAGCTGCTCGTGGGACCTGGGCGGGAGCAGGGCAGTGATTCCATGCTAGTCAGCACTCTGCTGGCATCTGGGCTGCACCGTCCCTAAGGCAGGGACAGCCGTCCTCAGGAGGAAGGAAGGAAATGGGGAACATCTGTTCACATCTGTCTCCTGGATTTTGTTGCCAATGTTTTTTGAACATTAAAAAATATATACTGATGTGCCTGCAGGAAGTCAGAAGGGCAGTGCAGAGTCCTCTGTTCTCTTCACTACCTCCCCACACAGTCACATTGGAAGTCGTTACAGAAAACCATCACAACCAGGACATGGACACGGGTATGTCAAGTGGGCATGCATCTAGTCCCGCGCGTATGTTCTGTCAGCCAGGCTCAGGACCCAGACAGTCCACCGCCAGAGCACTCCGCAGTGCTGCCTCTTCATCCTCAGCCACTGGAGGCCACACATGTCCTGGGTGCCGCTTACACCGGCCCTGCCTGTGTGCCAGTCACAGAAGGGAGACGGGCAGGTGGGCCAGGAGAGCTCACTTGCAAATGTTCACAGCAGTACCATGAAGTTTTAGTAAGACATTATAGAAAAAAATAGTGTCAATGTGAAATTGCTAAAGTAAAGATACAAGTAGAACAATTAGACCATGTAAATAAACAATACTTAACAAATAAGAACATGGAGATTGGATAAGATTTAAATCAATAATTAAGTAACATTAGGGAGGCAGATCAAGTTAAAAAAAAAAATGTTAAAAGGCCTTGAACAAAAATAGCCAAAGACCGATCATTCGATGGGGGACCTAAAAAGGAACAAACAGGTGACTGGTTCTTCCACCATGACAACACACCTGTCCACACTGTGCTGAGTGTTCAGTAACTTCTGACCAAAAGCAGCATGACCTCCGTGCCCTACCCTCCCTATTCACCATATCTCACCCTGAGCAACTTTTTGTTTCCCCAGTGAAAAAAGTCCTCAAAGGGAAACATTTTGCCAATGTAGAAGAGGTGAAACAAAAAACAGCAGAATCACTAAAAGGCATCAATATTGAGAAGTTCAAAGCTGTTTTGAGCAGTGAAAAAAGGATCTCGATAGGTATATTGCATCAAACGGAGAGAACTTTGAAGGCAACTGAATCTTAAAAACATAAGAATTTTAAAAATTTGTTGAAATTTTAAAGATGTGGGGTACAATTCAGGGTAAGATGTACAAATGTTTACTATGCAGGTACTCTTGTTGATGAGGTGTGCCCCTCTCTCCCTTGGCAGTTTCTCTCAACTGCCAATCCCACCTCCCCTTCCCTGGAAAATTCCTACTACTGCCAATCCCTTTCTTATAGTATTATGATCATTGTTTAAGGTCTGCTTATGAGTGAAAACATATGGTACTGTTCTTTGTTCTAGGAGACATCACTGAGTATGATCGACTCCAAATTCATCCAAGTTGCTGCGAAGTCCATATGTACGTCCTTCTTTTTGGCTGCATAATATTCCATTGTGTATATGTACCACATTTTAAAAAAATCTGGTCCAACTTCGATGGGCAGCATGTTCCATGTTCCATGTTTTTGCAATTGTGAATAGCTATAACAAATATGTGTGTGCAGGTATCTTTTTTGTAGAATGATTTGAGTTCCTCTGGGTATATTCCCAATAGGTCAATTTCTAGTTCTTTCAGAAATCGCCACACTGTCTTCCAAAGAGGTTACACTAGTTTGCAATCCCACCAGCAGTGTAGAAGCATTCCTTTTTCTCCACATCCTCATCAGCATCTGTTGTTTGTTTTATTAATGATGGCCATTCTTACTGGGGTGAGGTGGTATCTCAGTGTGGTTTTGATTTGCATTTCTCTGATGATGAGTGAGTCTGAGCACTTTTTCATGTGTCTGTTGGCTGCCCATATATCTTCTTCTATGTGTCTATTTATGTCTTTTACCCACTTTTTAAAGGGGCTGTTTGCTTTTTTCCTTTCAGTGCGTTTGAGTTCCTTGTAGATCCTAGATGTTAGGCCTTTGTCAGATATACAGTTGGCAAATATTTTTTCCCATTCTGTGGGCTGTCTCCCCACTCTCTTGATGGTTTCTTTTGCTTTGCAGAAGCTCATTAGTTTGATGAGGTTCCATTTGTCTATCTTATTTCTTAAGGTATTGGCCTTTAGGGTTCTGAATTGGTTGGAATTGGTTGCCAGTTCCAATTTCCATAAGGGTGTCTCCTGCATTTTTTAAGATTCTTATAGTTTGAAGTTTTAGATTTAGGTCTTTGATCCATTTAGAGTTAATTTTTGTGTATGGTGATAGGTAGGGGTCCTGTTTTTTTTTTTTTGAGTTGGAGTCTCACTCTGTCGCCCAGACTGGAGTGCAGTGGCTGCTCCCGGCCACCGCAGCCTCGACCTGCTGGGCTCCGGCGATCCTTCCGCCTCAGCCTTCTGAGTAGCCGGAATTACAGGCGCGCGCTACCACGCCCGGCTGATTTTTTGATTTATTGTAGAGATGAGGTCTCGCTGCCCAGGTGGGTCTCGAACCCGCGGGCTCAGGCAATCCACTCACCTCAGCTTCCCAAAGGCGCGGGATTACAGGCTGAGCCACCGAACCCGGCTAGGTGTCCTGTTTTAATCGTCTGCATTTGGTCAGCCAATTTTCCCAGCACCATTTACTGAATAGGTTCTCCTCTCCCCAGTGGTTGTTGTTGGAGGTTTTGTCAAAGATAAGTTGGTTGAGGAATTGAGGCTTTGCTTCTGAAATCTCTCTCCTGTTCCATTGGTCTATGTGCCTTTTCTTGTACCAGGCTGTTTTGATTACTGTAGCCGTATAGTAAAGTTTGAAGTCTGGAAGTGTGATACCTCCTGCTTTAAACACATAAGAATTAATACACAAATTTTTCACAAATAAATACTGGGTTTTGGGGGGTCCTCCCTTGTATATATGACCTATTACCAGTCAACTCCTCTCTTAGGCATGTACCCAATAGAAACATGTGTGCACATCCAAGCTGAAAACTACCCCAAAATGCATTACCTGTACCATGGATAAAAAGTTACATATTTACACAATGAAATTTTATACAGTAATAGAAGTAAACATCAATAGCATGGATACACTCAATGAAAGAAGCCAGGAATGTATGAAAAGCATACATTATATGAATCCACTTCTAGAAGTTCAACCCCTGGGCCACACTCAGCTGGGGTGTTGGCGTGTGGACAACAGTTGTTCCTGAAGGCGCTTCAGCCATGAAGTGGAGGTGAGAGCTGCCATCTCATAGGGTGGTCCCGATGACCAGAGGAGCAACACAAGCAGCAGGCTGGCAATGGACACCCCACCATCCCTTGGTGATGTTAGGATTGCAGAACTGAACACTTTCTGCCTTTTTTTTCTTGCACCTTTAAATATTTCCCTTAGTCCTCTCGTCTGCCCCAGGCCTTTCTGGCACACTGAAGAGCTTGCTTATAGCTTACACATTCAGTCCCCTCCTTTGGCCCTGCTCTCTCAAGTGACCAGCTGGTGGTACTGGCCTGGCAGAGGACAGAGTCATGCAGAAGTGGGACACTTAGTGCCCTCAGCCCTATCCATACCCTGCTCTGTCTAGCGCAAACTTTCTCCACTCTACTGCAGGTCACAGGAGGGGACAAAGTACAGGTCTCATGTCACCATCCAGGAGAACACAGGATGCTAAGGAACTCTGCGGAAAAGTACACAAACGGCTGCCCAGAGCTGCTATCCTTAGAAAGACAACTTGCAAGGTTGGCCTTGACTGGAGTCTGGGGACCTGGGGGTAAACTGTCCCCTACCTGATGGAAAACTCTTCCCACAGCTAAGAGGGTGTCAGTATGTCTACACTGTGTGTCAGCAGCGAGAGCACAAGAGATACCTGCTCTCCTCTGAGAGTCTGGAATGTTGGAGCATGTCATACAAAAACTTCCATGTGACCGGCCCCCAACAAAACCCAGGTGCTTGGGTCTTAAGGACATTTCACATGTGTAGTCACAGGTGAGATATGCATGCGTGTGGCACCTCCTTCTGCTGGGGGAACCAAGCTCACCCTGGGTAATGGCACTGGACTCTGAAAGCTCACGCCTGACCTTTTGGACTTGGCCCTGACAGCTTTTGCCTTTGGGATTTTGTCTTGTGCCCCTTGTAGCATAAGTCACAGCTGCAAGTATGACTCTATACTGAGCCCCATGAGTCTTCCTAGTGACCACTCAGCCTGTTTGGTCTTGGGGACCTCAGACACACTCACGAAGGCATGTGCGATTGCTGTGTTTGGGGAGCAGCAGGAGAGAAATGGACTCCTTGTACCCGGCCACAGGTCAAGGATATGCCTGAGCCCAGAAAAACCATAGGGAGATGGTGGGACAGACGGAAGGACGAGGTCTTCCTGGGGAGACAGTGGGAGAGATGGAAGAACGAGGTCTCCCCAGGGAGACAACAGACAGACAGAAGAATGAGGTCTCCCCAGGGAGACAATGGGACAGATGGAAGGATGAGATCTTCCCAGGGAGATGGCAGGACTGACAGAAGGATGAGTCTCCCCAGGGAAATGGTTGGACAGACAGAAGGATGAGGTCTCCCCAGAGTTATCAACACTCTGTGCAGAGTGTGAGTGTGTGTGCTTCAGATGTTGTGTGAGGGGGTAGGTACATGTGTGAGGGTATGAAGGTGGATATACATGCACGTGAGCATTAAGAGTACTTGTGAGGGTGTCACAAGTGTGAGTGGGGTGAGTGTGAATGTGCATGTGTGTGTCTGCCTGTGTGTGTGCCTGTGTGTGCGCATGTATGTCTGTAGTGAGACCTCAGTGAGGGAGACAAGTACCTCTGGAGTTTCAGAACAACTCAGTCAGCTGACTGAGGCCTCGTCTATAGGTGTGCGTACGTGTGTGTGTGTGTGTGTGTGTGTGCACGCGTGCATGTGTAGCAAGACCCCAACGAGGTAGACAAGATCTTTCAGAGCTTTATCATAGCCAGACACAGCATGGCCAGCGGGACCTCGCAAGGGTCTCCGTGGCGTCAGGGATCCAGGCAGGAGGTGTTCCAGAGCTTGTAGTAGTTCACCCAGGGCACCGTGTAGATCAATGACTTGCAGATCAGGCTCTGTGGAAGAGGGCAGGCAACCATCAGCCTCTGGGGAAGTGCTTCACAGGCCAGTCACAGGCATGTGCTCCTCGGACCTGTCCCGTGGCTGCTCAGGGACCCCAAGGATGTAGGGACCAGCTACCAAGGTCACAGGGTGGGATGGGCCAACTTGGAAAAGGACCACCACCCTGGGCTCCCCACCCAGCCCTGGGGACCCGCAGCAAGTGCACCTGGAGTCTGCAGCCCGGTCAGAGGCAGTGGCAGCAGCACTGTCTCCCATCCCTGCACTGCACCCACAGGGGAGACCCTAGTATCTGCCAGCATGTGGGGATGCCACTGAGGAGCCAGAAAACAGAAAGGGGTGAGGAGGAAAGGGGACAGCTCACAGAGACCTGGTGAGTGACAGTGAAGACCAGACAAGGACCCCAAGAAGAAAGAAACCCTGGTCCCCTGGGGTCCTGGGGAGCTGCCAGGCAGGAAGGGAGTCTGGTGCCCAGAGGCCTGATCTTGGCTGTGCCGGCCCAAGCCCAAAGCCTTCCTCCATCCCCACTGCCTCAGAGGAGTCAGCAGCCCTGGGCTGTGCCCTGGTGGCCCATCTGCACAACTGGAGGAGCTGCCATGGCCAACCAGAGCTTCTGACTTGTTTGCTTTTCTTCTTTGATTCTAAGCCCCTCTGGAGCACCCTGCCACCCACCTTCTTCAGAGTCTTCTTTTGCAGAGGGCAGAAGGGATTTTTTGTCTCGTTCCTCTTGCACTTGGTCCGGCCGATCTTCACGGTGACCATATATTCTACCCCTGTCGTCAGCTGCCGAGAAGCCATCGGAGGTTAGTGTGGCTCCAGCAACCCATGGCTGGCCCTTTCTGGGAAGTCAGACCCAGAACAAAGCCCTGACCACAGTCCTTGTTCCCAGAACTACCCCCACCAAAATCCCAGATCCCTACTCCCCTTCTGGCTGGACTCCCCCGCCAGGCCTGGACTGCCCTTGCTGTACCTGTTTCCCTTCCATCCTGAGGACAGGGACAGTGACATCAAGCTGGGTTGCCTGGCAACCACAGGCCATGCCCAGGTGGGTGCAGGGTTCTCATAGTGCAGAGAGAGGCCTCCAATTCCTACCCTCTGCCCGGTGGCCACCACGTCCCTCCCTACTCCCCTTTTCAACCAACCTTAAGGAAGGCGGTTTGGCAACACAACTCAGATCACAGGTTTGGGAATAAAAGTCATTGGGCATGCCTTCCCATTCCCCAAAGCTGTGACCCTGAGCAAGCTATTTAGCAGCCTCCGTTGGGCAAGGAAGGCCTGGGTCTATAAAGGCACTCCCACAGATAGCTGGAGAATTAATGCTCCCCGTTGGGCTCTGAGCTGGACCCCCGGTCAATGTGTGGATCAGAGCATCTCTGCACTGGAGAGGGGAGATGCCCCCTGCAGCCGTCCCCAGATGTCAAGCACAGTGAGATGGCTTGGCCCCTGCTGAGTGGTGACAGAAGAAAAGAATGCCCACCCTGTTCCTGGGAGGAAGACAGGCTTAGGAAACTTTGGGGTAAGGTAGTGGGGTTTAGGCCAGAGGGAAGTGCCAGGGTCCGAGTCCCGGAAGCCACCAAAAGCACCCCAGCATGCAGGCATCGTCCAAGTGTGGGTACACTGTGGGACTGCGCCAGGCCTGGCCATACTGACCTCACACTCCCAGTGTGTGAAAACACTAAAACACTGTTGTAAACTGAGGTGGCACTCCAGCATGCAAAGTGTTTTCCTCCTCCTTGTTAGACATGATTGTTAAATAATAGTAGGAGCCAGGCACAGTGGCTCATGCCTATAATCCCAGCACTTTGGGAGGCTGAGTTAAGAGAATCGCCTGAGCCTACAGGTTTGAGACCAGCCTGGGCAACTTGACAAGACCTCATCTCTACAATAAATCAAAAAATTAGACGGACATGGTGATGTGTGCTTGTAGTTTCAGCTACTTGGAAGGCTGAGGCGGAAGGATTGTCTGAGCCCAGTAAGTCGAGGCTGCGGTGGCCGTGAGTGTGCCATTGCACTCCAGCCTGGGCGACAGAGTGAGACTCCAACTACTATTATATGAATAGTAGTAGTAGTAGTAGTAGTTAGTAGTAGTAGTAAGAATAGGCATAATACTGGCAAAGGCATGCTTCCCTCTTGTTTTCTGACCCGCTCTGTGAGCCAGATCGACTTCACAAGACCCTCCTGGGAGTCTCGGATTATCCTTAGGAAGCAGACCCAAGACGCACCCAGGGAGCAATGTCGCCACCTTGTGGCAGAAGGGCCTGCCTGCACTGGGGACCGCTGGACAATCCCTGCCCAAGCCTTCCTGCCTGACTGGTTTTACTTTGTTCCAGACATCTTTCTCTCCGGTCAGAGGTCTTTGCCGTAGCAAATTATTTTCTCCCAAGTGTGACTAATTGAGCTAAGATGTAGGATCACCTCTGCTCTAACATATACAGTCGGCCTTCCATAAACGTAGGTTCAACCTCATGATTTCAAGCAACCACAGTCTGAAAATATTCAGAAAAAAAAAATGGATGGTTATGTCTGTACTAAACATGTATAGACTTTTTTGCTATTATCCTTTAACGATATAGTCTAACAACTATTGATGTAGCATTGACTTTGTACCAGGCGTTACAAGTTATCTAGAGATGATTTCAGTCATATAGGAAGACGTGCATATGTTATATGTAAATAACGGGCCATCTTATATTGGGGACTTGAGGATGCTCAGGTGTGCATACCCACAGGATCCCAGAACCACCCCTCTGGATACCAAGGGGTGACCGTATCATTTACCATCTGACATTGAGGCAAGGCTGGACCCATAAATGTGGTTCTTAGCTTTCCATTCCTCTATCATCCTCCAATTGTTATAGTTCAGATGATTTGCATGTGTTAAACAAAAAAGGAGGTGACTGCCTGAACCCTAGCTCTCATTTTTCCACCCCCACAAAAAAAAAAAAAACATAAACCCTCTATGTAATTCCAAGGTTCTGTAGAACACAGAACACCCAGACTGTGATTCACAACCCTGGATGTTGAAAACACGTGGGGAGAGGGGCCTACAGAGGATGTTGGTATTTTGTCAAATGAGACCCTTACAGAAAGCAAAACTTTCCTTGGGTGCTGCCACTCTGGTGAGGTTAATACCAGAATGAAAGGCAAGGCATCCCAGGGGAGAGCAGCTGAGAGCCTCAGGGACAAGGGGCCTAATATGAGAATGAAAGGCAGGTCTTTCCAGGGAAGACAACGGGAGACCTCAGGGGACACTTTCCTCTGAGTAAAAGTGGTGGAGCAAGGGTTCACTCCAGGTACCTGGACGTGTCACTAAGGCAATCTGCAGTCAGGCACTGTTGGCTGGTTCTCTTGGGAGCCCCGTTAGAAATCCTGTGTATTAGAATGGGCGGGAATGGGGGCCCTGCTGACATCTGGAGAAACCAAGGCACAAACCTGCATCTGACTTTGAATTAGCTTCTGGACTCGAAATAAGTAGGTGTCATTGCTGGCGTTATTGTAGGACTGGATGAAGAAGGTGAGCGTGGCGTTCTTGTTCTTCCTGCTCATGGGCATCTCCCGGAAGCCATCCCACTGCTGGACGTGGCCCAGGACCAGGGCCAGGGCGGTCAGCAGCAGCAGCGGGTCCCTCCAGCCTCTAACCCCCATCTCAGCAGCCCTGGAAATTCCAGCCCTGTGGCACCTTCCAGGGTGGAGTGGCACCAGGCTACCTGCTCACTTTTCCACGCAACCCCCACCCCCATGGGCTTTCTTGCGAGGTGGCCTGCCTGCACTTAAACAGAGATTGGGACCCAAGCCTTGTCCCTCCTGAGGCCCTGACTGAGGACCAGCCAGGACTCTGCCTGCAGGGCCACCCAGCCCACCTCCAGCCAGCTGTTTCCCACCCATTTGCCATACCCATATTTGGTGGCCCAGGCCAGCGAAACTTCTAAATACACACCAAGGTGTGCAAGCCCCCTCCCTGCCTTTGCACCTAGCAGGGAAGAGCAGAACAGCCCCGTGTTCTGCAATAAGACCTGGCATCGTGGACAGAGGGGCACCATTTGTGGGCAGGGGAAGTTATGGAGAAGGTAATATCTGAACTGAGCCTAAGGGGTCTGTGACATAGGGCGAGAGTGGCTCATTCTACTCACCTCCTTTGAGTTCCTACAGTCTCACCAAGCCACCAACTGTCCCCTGGGTCCTCTAGAGACACCAACTCCTTGTCCCCTGACTCCCACTCACCACAGGCTTCTGCCTGCTGGGCCCCGCTGTACCTGCAAGCCCTGTGCTAGCTTGTGCTGTTTTGTTGTGACCCCAGAGGAGCTTTGTGAGGTCATCTCAGCCTCCCTGGGAGGGAGGAACAGACTGTGAGCCTTATTTAAAAATTAACCCAGCAGATCCTGAAGGTGAGGTGTCCCCTGTCCCCCAGAAGCCCATAACAGTGTCCTACCTTTAAAACATTTGTTAAGGTGAGTTCCTGAATGGAATCCTACTGGAAAAAGCATATTAGTGGGATAATTGATGAAATGTGAATTAAAATCTGTAGATTAATCATATTGTACAAACGTTAACTTCCTAGTTTTCACCATTGTACTGTGATTTTTAAAAAATTTTGTTGTTGTTGTTTTTCATTTTTTAGAGATGAGGTCTCACTGTGTTGCCCAGGCTAGTCTCGAGCTCCTGGGCTCAAGTGATCTTCCCACTTTGGCCTCTCAAAGTGCTGGGATTAGAGGCATGAGCCACCGTGCCTGGCATGTACTGTGATCACATAAGATGTTAACATTCGGGGAAGTGGGATGAAGGGATGTGAGAAAGCTTTATGTTGTTTTTGTCATCTTTTTGTATTTCTGAAATTCTTTAGAAATAAAGGGTAAAATGTTCAACGCTAAGCAAATACAACATGGGTCTATGAGAAGTAGTGGGCTATGACGGGGGAAAGTACAAGCCTCAGGATGTAGATGTCCAGAGTTCCAGTCCTTGGCCAGGACTCTGGGAGTGTTACTTAATCTCCCTAAACCTCAGTTTCCCCAGCTATAATATGAGAATGGAGAATATTCACCTTGGATTGTGGTAGAGACCAAGCTGGTATAGACACAGAACCTGCTGGGCAGCCGTGGGAGCTCAGGAACATTGCATGGCTCCTCTGTGACTCCAAAACCACGTGCTTAAGCCAATAGCCTGTCAGGCCCCTCTTGCCACAGAAGCCAGGCTGCCTGCCCAGCACCATCCTGCTGGGACCCATCACAACCTCTCCCTTGACCTCAGAGGCTACCTGGCTAGGGCGCATCCAGCCTGTGGGAGTGGCGACTTTGGAAGCCCCTGGGCCAGAGCTGCCAGGGGTTCCTGCGGAATAGGTAAATCAGGACTCTGCGTAGTCAGGAGCCTGCTCAGACCTGGGCAGCTTCAGCCTTCCCTGGAATTTGCAATACACCCAGCAGACTGAGGATCTCAGAGAGGGAAAATAGCATTTGGTGGGTCATGGTAGAAAACCAGTGAACATAGGGTTAAAAAGCAGGAAAAGCAAATCTGCTGAAGGAAACTGAAGTGGGCTACCTTTATAAGGAGGACAATGAATGACTGCAACACCATGGAGGAATGGAGACTCATAGCCCTGGTAGGCTGTGGAAGGGGAGAGGAGGGAGGCTGTCGGGTTACGCTGGCATGATTTGGCTATGGCAGCGGGACTCCAACTTCTGCCTTAGGGGAGGCACCAACAAAGACAGAAATTGACTTTAGTGTCACCAGCCAAAGAACACAGGGAATGACCCAACAGCCGCTTGTCATCTCCTTCCATAGATATGGAAAGACGAGAAAGTAAAAATCTCGTAAGGCCCATGGTAAAAGGGAGAAAGAGGGAACTAGGTTAAAACATGGAACAAGGAGACATCACTGGCAGAGTTATATCAATAGATTAAAGGGGAAATACACAGCATTTTAAAGTGCATAAGATAAGAGAAGAATAAGGGACACTGTCATGTCCATGAATGAGCGCAAAAGAGAAACCCTATTGTGTTCATGGAATTCAGGTCAAATAGGGACTCTGGTCATGCCCATGAAATACAAGGAACAGAAGAATCCTTGGAAATGTCTGTGGAACATGAGGAGGAATAAATACATGGAGTCTGAGGAGCATAAAGGGCCTAGGACAATTTCATGGAATATCAAACACAGAGGGGTCCTTGGACATGTCCACGGAGTATTAGACACATAGAGATCCTTGGACATGTCCATGGAGTATTAGACACCTAGGGGTCCTTGGACATGTCCCTGGAGTATTAGACACCTAGGGGTCCTTGGACATGTCCGTGGAGTATTAGACACATAGGGGTCCTTGGACATAACCACAGAATATTAGACACATAGGGATCCTTGGACATGTCCACGGACTATGATAAACATGAGGCCCTCGGACATGTCCTTGGCATATGAGGAACATAAGAGGCCTTGGACAAATTAACAGAATAGGAGAACATGGGAGTTTTGGACATGTCATGAAGTATTTTTGGATATGTCCATGAAGTATGAGGAATAGTCATTGGACATTTTTATTAAGTATAGACACATGGAATCCTTGGACACATCCATGAAATCTGAGGAGCATAGGGGTTTTTAACCTGTCATGGAGTAAGAGGGACATAAGGTTTTTAGACTTGTCCATGGAATCTGAGAAACATTTGGACATGCCAATGGACTCCTATGTCCCTTATATTACATGAGCATATTCCTTGAGGACCACTATCTTCTTCACATGTATAAGGGAGAAAGAGGGAACTATCTTCTTCACATTCCATGGACACATCTAAGGATTCCTGTACCCCTCCATGACATGTCTAAAAACCCCTACATTTCTTATACTCCATTAACTTGTTCTCATATGAGAAACATAAGAGGCCTTGGGCACTTCCATCGAATAGGAGGGGTACAGGAATCCTTAGATGTGTCCACGGAATGTGAAGAAGATATGAGAAACATAAGAGGCCTTGGGCACTTCCATCGAGTAGGAGGGGTATAGGAATCCTTAGACATGTCCACGGAATGTGAAGAAGATAGTGGTCCCCAAGGAATATGTTCATGTAATATAAGGTACATAGGAGTCCTAGGCCATTTCCAAGGAGCATGAGAAACATAGAGGTCCTTGGACATGACCACAGAATATGAGGAATACTGGAACTCTTGGATATGTTTATGCAATATGAGGAGCATAAGGGTCTTTGGACATGTTAATGCAATAAGAAGGCCATAGGGGTCCTTGGATATGCCCATGGAGTCTGAGAAACATTGAGGACCTTAGCCATTAAGTGGAATATGGAGAGCCTAAGGAGTCCTTGGACATGTCCACAAAATATGAAGAACTTAAGGGATCCTTGGAAATGTCCATGGAATATGAGGAAAATGAGGTGTCTTGGACACATCCAAGAAGTATTAGGAACATAATGGGCATTGAACAAGTTAATGGAGTATAAGAAATGTAGGGGTTTTTAGACATGTCATGGAGTGTGGGAAATATAGGGGTGTTGGACATGTCCATCCAGTATGAAGAATATAGGGGTCCTTAAACATGTCCATGGAATATGAGGAACATCAGATTTTGTTAACCTCTCCATGAAATTTGAGGAGCACAGGTGTACTTGGATATGTCAGTGAAACATGAGGAATACAAGGAGTCTTGGATATGTCCATGGAATCTGAGCATCATAAAGGGCCTTAAACATGTCCAGGGAATAAGAGGAGCATAAGGGTTCATGGACATGTCCACAAAATATGAGGAACATAGGGGTCCTTGGATATGTCCAAGAAGTATGAGGAACTAAGGAGCATTGAACATGCTAACGGAATATGGGAAACATAGGACATGTCGATCAGCATGAAAACCATATGGTTTTTGGATATGTCCATTCAGTGTGAGTAACATAGGGGTCTTGGGACATGTCTATGGAGTTGAAGTAACATGGAAGTTCTTGCATGTGCTCACAGAATATGTGGAATGTAGGGACTTAGACATGGAATATGAGAAAATTAGGAATCCTAGGGTATGTCCAAGGAGCATCAGGCACATAGAAGTCCTTAAATATGTTCAGGGAGTATGAGGAACTTGGGGGTCATCACATATGTCCATAGAATATGAGAAAAATGGGGTCTTCAATGGAACAGGATTGAGATTCCAGAAGCAAAGCCTCAATTTCTCAACCAACTCATCTTTGACAAAGCTTCCACCAACAACCACTGGGGAGAAGGGAACCTATTCAGAAAGTGGTGCTGGGAAAACTGGCTGATCACATGCAGAAGATTGAAACAGGACCCCTACCTATCACCATACACAAAAATTAACTCCAAATGGATCAAAGACCTAAACGTAAAACCTCAAACATGAAGACATTCAAGCAGACAACAAACACATGAAGAAATGCTCAACCTCACTAATCATCAGGGAGATGCAAATCAAAACCACACTGAGATAC
>NW_007248572.1:676900-677990 GCF_000164805.1 Carlito syrichta | reverse complement strand
TGGGGAGGGGGATGGGATTAACAGTAGCAAATATCTGTCGGGGGATGGGAAAACACTTCTTATCTACAGGGTGCCTGAATGAAACGTCATTGTACACCTAACCCTTAACTGTACCCCACAAAACCATAATAAAAAATACTGATTAATGAAAAAAAAAAAAGGTAAGATTATAAATTACAGAAATGAAAAAAAAAAAAAACCTCAAACTATAAGAATCTTAGAAAATGCAGGAGAGGAGACACCCTTATGGAAATTGGAACTGGCAACCAATACCTGATTAAAACTCTAAGTGCCCATACCATAAGATAGACAAATGGGACCTCATCAAACTGATGAGCTTCTGCAAAGCAAAAGAAACCATCAAGAGAGCACAGAGACAGCCCACAGAAGGGGAAGAAATATTTGCCAACTGTATATCTGACAAAAGCCTAACATCTAGGATCTACAAGGAACTCAAATGCGCCGAAAAGAAAAAAACAAACAGCCCCATTAAAAAGTGGGCAAAAGACACGAATAGACTCTTCTCAAAAGAAGATATACAGGCAGCCAACAGATATATGAAAAAGTGCTCAGCCTCACTCGTCATCAGAGAAATGCAAATCAAAACCACACCGAGATACCACCTCACCCCAGGAAGAATGGCCATCATTAATAAAACAAACAACAACAGATGCTGGCAAGGGTGTGGAGAAAAAGGAACACTTCTACACTGCTGGTGAGAATGCAAGCTAGTGCCACCTCTTTGAAAGACAGTGTGGTAATTTCTGAAAGAACTAGAAATTGACTTTCCATATGGCCCAGCAATCCCCCTACTGGAAATATACCCAGAGGAACTCAAATCATTCTACAAAAAAGATACCTGCACACACATGTTTGTTATAGCTCTATTCACAATAGCAAAAACATGGAACATGGAACACGCTGCCCATCGAAGCTGGACTGGATTTAAAAAGTGTGGTACATATACATAATGGAATAGTAAGCAGCCATAAAGAAGGACAAACATATGGACTTTGCAGCAACTTGGATAGATTTAGAGTCTATCATACTCAGTGATCTATCACAGAAGCAAAGAACAGAGTACCATATG
>NW_007248572.1:670997-676880 GCF_000164805.1 Carlito syrichta | reverse complement strand
AACATGGGGTCTTTAGAAATATTCATGAAAGGCCAGACACTGTGGCTCACGCCTATAATCCCAGCACTTTGGGAAGCTGACATGAGAGAATTATCTGAACCCACAGGTTCGAGAGCAGCCTGGGAAACTTGGCAAGACCTCATATCTACAATAAATCAAAAAATTAGCAGGCATGGTGGCGTGCACCTGTAGTTCCAGCTACTTGGAAGGCTGAGGCAGAAGGATCACCTGAGCCCCACAGGTCGAGACGGCGGTTGCTGTGAACATGACACTGTATTCCAGCCTGGACAGCAGAGTGAGACTCCAACTCAAAAAAGAAAAGAAAAGAAATATCCATGGAATATGATGAACATAGGGATCCTTCGACATGCCCATGGAAGATGAAGAACATGGAAGTACTTGGAAATGTTCATGAAGTATGAAAAACATCGGGTGCCCTGGATATGTCCATGGAGCATGGGGGACATAGAGGTCTATAAACATATCCACAGAGTATGACAAACAGAGAGCTCCCTGGACATGTCCATGGAGTATGGGGGACAAAGAGGTCTGTAGACATATCCACAGAGTATGACAAACAGAGAGCTCCTTGGACATGTCCATGGAACAAGAGTAACATAAGAGTCCTTGGACATGTCCATGGAATGTGAGGTGTGTAGGAGTCTTTGAACAAGTCCACAGAATATGAGAAACTTAAAGGTCTTGGACATGTTCATGGAATACTGGAAGCAGAAGAGTCTTTGGACATGATCGTGGAATATGAGGAACATTGGTTCCTTGGACATATCATGGAATATGGTAACAATACAGGGAATGGTTGTGTCCATGAATTAAGAGGAAGATATTGAACCTGATAAAATTCATGCACGTGAGATATGAGACTTAATTATGTTAATGCAAGGAAGAGAAAACAGGGCATCTGGATATGTCCATGGAACAAGAAGACAATACGGGACCTGTTTATTTTTATGTAATAAATAATTGAAAAGCAGTTTCCTGATTATGGCCACGAGAGAAACATGGGGGCTGATTATGTCCATGGAATGAAAGGAGCACAGAAGTGTGGCTACGAGCATGGAATAAAAAAGAAGTTGGGCAAGCATGGCTATGTCCATGGAAAAGGGAGGAATAGTATCCTGCTTACGTCATAAAAATATAAGACAATAGGTGTCTCATCATGTTTCTAGAATATGGGGGAAATGAGACCTTAGGTCTGACTGTGGAATAAAGGACCCTTGAGAAGTTCAAGGAAAAGGAGAAAAATGGAGACTTTGGCTATGTTTACATTAAAAGGAGATTATGAGAATCCTGGTCATGCCCATAGAACATGGCAAAAGCCCCAGTGATGTACATGAGAGGGGTGGGATAAGGCACCTGGCTGTGTCCATGCAGGAAAACACTAAGCCTATTGAAGTCCATCGGACAGGAAAAGGTGTGAATACTGTTTCCATGGAAAACAGAAGCCCCAGATATGTTGAGGTAAGAAGAAAACTGAGGCCCTGTCATGTAATGGAATAACAAAAAAACAAAAGCTCCAGTCATCAAGTAGAGGAAAACAGGGCACTGTGATCTTATTCTTAGAATAAGTGGGAACACTGGAGCCTGGTGAGGTCCATGGAAGGTAGAAGAAACAGGGGCCTCATTATACTCATCTAAGAGAGGAAGCAGAGAGGGTCTGTTCATGTCCATGGACAAGGGAAAGTAGAATCTCTAGACATTTCCATGGAAAAAAGAAAAGTCAGCAACATTGTCATGTCCATAACAGAAATAGAGGCCCTGGCTATATCGATGGCCCTAGTTATAACCAGAGAACAAGGGCCTCATGGAGGATCTATTTGTTGCCTCATTACTGCCATGAAATAAGAGGAAAGTAGAGGCCTGAGCATTTCCATGGAATAAGGGTCTATTAGGAATGCCGGTTATGTTCATGGAACATGTGAAAAATGCGTGCCCTATTCTTGTCAATAAAAGATGAGGAAATACAAGCCCTGACTATACCATGGAATAATAGGAAATACAGGATCTGCTTATGTCCATGGAATATGGGAGTGTGGGAGAGAAGTATTGAAAAGAGGCAAGAAAAACTTTAGGTGTAGATGTATATATTGTGCAGCTTGTAGTGATGATTCCACAGGTGTGTACATAGACAAAACTATCAAATTGTACATTTTACATGCAACTTACTGGATGTCAATTATACCTCAATAAAGCAGTTTAGATGAATGGACTGATGGATGGATGGATATGTGGATAGGTGGATGGATGGATCAGTGGATGGATGAACGAGGAGTTGGTGAGTGGATGGGTAGATGGTTGTGTGAATGGATGAATGGGAAGTAGGTGGATGGATGGATGGATGGATGGATGGATGGATGGATGGATGGATGGATGGATGAATGGGTAGATGGATGAATGGGTGAGTGGATGAATAGACAGATAGATGGATGAGTAGGTGGATGAATGGGTAGATGGATGGATGAGTGGGTGGATGGGTGGGTAGATAGGGGATGGGTGGCTGGACGAATGGAGGGGTGGATGGATGGACGGATGGATGGATGAATAGATAGGTGGGTGGGTGGATGAATGGATGGATGGTGAGTAGATGGCTAGGTGAGTGGATGAAATACGGCACTAGGCACAGGCTCTCCTGCTATGACTGTGGTCCTTTCCATGACTGGTGCCTCGTGCATTGAGAGATGAAAGCCTTTGGCCATAGCCACACAGGTGCAAGACCTGCCTGCACCCAGGCCACCTTACCGTCTGCTGCCACTCCCCTCAGAAGACAGGAGTACTCACTTACAGTTTATTCTTAAGAGAGAGAAAGTATCTTTTTCCAGCATCCAGCAAACCTGGCCTACCATCTCGTGGGTGGAACCCAGTAGCAGGCACTTCTGGACAGTCATGGTGACAGGTAAGTGGTATTCATCTTAGATCAGTCCATGGCTAAGTGCCGTGTGGGTAGGATGGCGTGGGTCACAGGGGGCCCTTTATGAGCTGCACAATTTCCTGGTTTTGCCTATTGACAGCCAGGCTTGGGACTTCTTTGTCAGTCCAGCTCCTAAGAGAAAACAAGCAGGAAACAAAGGGCTGATGTATTTTATCTTCACAGGCTCTGCTTGTGTGGGTGGAAGAGTCTACAGACAAGAGAATGTCCTGGCCAGAGCTTTAAATCACTCCTTCACTGGTAGACATGGCATCAGGGTTGAGAGAAGGGTCACAGTGTGCCACTCTCTTCATGAGCCTACATCTGGTTTCTGGAATCTTCTTCTCTCTCGGGGAAACAAGTAAGCCCTTGTAACCAACACTGCTGATCTCAGTCGGTTTCTTAGCTCCACTCTCTTTCTTTTTTCTTTTTTAATGAAGTACTATCTGATAAACTTGCCTTCATCTCCTATAGAACCCTGTGCTAGGCTGGCAGCTGATCTGGATATAACTCTGGCAGGGAGCAAATTTATTTGAGACTCACCCTACTGCCCAGCACCCTGCAAACATGGCCCAAGAAGGAGCAGTAAGCGGTCTCTGTGGCCGTCCGGGGATTCTCCAAGCATGGCTCAGGGGAGCAGTACCCACACTGCCTGACACCTGTAACTCCCGTCCCAGCCCAGGGCTCCCATCCCTGGGCAGCAGCAGAAAGACAGGCCGACCTTGACTGGAGATGCCCTATGGTCCCGGGAGCAGGCCAACAGCAGGCGCATAGGACATCAGCCCCGACAAGGTGGTGTACAGATGGCTCCGGGCTGGCAGTACTCCAAAGGGCTCAGGGGACATTTTCTCTTTCCTGAGAATCACAGGGCTTGGAAATTCAGAGCAAGTCACGGGAAGCCAGGCAACCTTGCTGTCTGCGGAGGCTTTCACCTGGGGACAGCCAGGGTGCAGGGACTCGTGAGCTTCCTCCTCACCCAGCCTGTGGGTGCCTTGCTACAGTTCTCCACGACACCATGCTGGCTCACCAGCTCCCCTCTGGGCACTGCATTCCGGTAGCCCTCAGGTCCTATCTTGAAAGCCAGCAAAGTGCAGGTGGTCCTGCCAGCTGGGTGTTCAGCCTCTGCCTTCTCCGGCTGTCTTTCTGTCTTCCTGGGAGCAGGTGCCTGGCTTACTGGGGCAGCAAAAGCCTGAGAGGGTCAAGAGTTTGTTGAAAACTTTGTCTTCACATCTTTTGTTGATTTTTCTATTTGGTTGTTTGTCTTCTCTAGATTTGCAGAATTTCTTTGTCCTTGATAAATTTTGGGGAGGTAGTGGGTATATATGTTGCAAATATCATTTTCTGGGTTGTGGTTTGTGTTTTGATTTGATTTATGGTATGTGGGTGAAAAAAATTCTGACTCTTAATGGAAAGAATGTATTGATTTTCTCTCATTGTTAGCATTGTTGGTGTCTGGTTTAGGAAATCAAGGTCATAAAGCTATTTGCCTGTGTTTTGTTCTAAAAGCATAACATTGAGAATTTCCCATTTAAGTTCATAATCCATCTGGATTTTTGTGCATGGTATGTTTGCTAATGTATTGTTCAAAATTTTTTTTTGAGTCAGGGTAGCACTGTCACCCAGGATGTAGTGCAATGGCACAATTATGGCTCACTGCAGCCTCGACCTGCTGGACTCAGGCAATCCTTTCTCTTTTTTTTATTTGAAAATATAGTTTATTTAAAAAGTAAATTAGAGAGACAGAAACAGAGAGAGAGAGAGAGAGAGAGAGGAGATTCATCTCCTCAAGGTAGGGAAGGGGGTCAAAACCAGGAAACATGGCAACAGCCATAGCACAAAGAGCACATGGTCACACCAGTCTAGTAAGGCAATGGTCTCAGGCAATCCTTTCGCCTCAGCCTCTCAAGTAGCTGGGACTACAGGCATGTGCCATCGCGCCCAGCTAATTTTTTGATTTATTGTAGAGACAAGGTCTTGCCAAGTTGCCCAGGCTGGTCTCCAACCCCTAGACTCAGACAATTCTTTCTCTTCTACCTTCCAAAATGCTCGGATTACAGGGGTGAGCCACTGCACCTGGCTAAAGATGCCTTCTTTATTATATATTGTTCATTCATCAATCTCAAGTTCACTGAGCAACACTGGAACTCACACCCAAATGCAGTTCATCTAATACACGTCTTTTCTGGAAGGCATATTGCAGCCTTCCTGGGCTTAGGAACTAGGCAGCACTGCAGCCCTATGCTTGGGGCCATTCTAAATAGCAAAATCACCAACTAGAAAGCACAAAATTTGCAAATGTGGCACTAACCAGGCTGTGAAAAGGACACTTGTTAACAGTATGAGGGCTGGTACAAGAAGGCGGAGCGTTGCTGTGTTTGACCTCAGCTGGGAATGCGGCAGGCCACCCACATCTTTTCCCACTCTGGGAGAGTCCGTGAATGACTGCAAAAGCGCCACAAGTGTTGGTTTTAGGATTACAACTAAATTTGAGCAAGTAAGTGAATTTGCAAACATGGAATAAGCATCGGCTGTATTTTCAAAGCCATTTGCTGCGATGCAGAGTTGGTTTGTGAAGACTTTGTTCTTCGGGCCTGATTATGAAGAGATGCTCGCACCACACCCTAAATAAGCCTCGGACTGTGAGACCCAGTGATGAGGAAGCGCTTTCACCTTCTAGGACAGAATCAGGCATTTCTATAAAAGCCAGATGTGATGTAGCTCAAGTATGCCACTGCAGGAAAGGGGTACGTAAAATATAATTCATTCAGCTATTGGTCATTGATAATTAATGACAAAGACTTACATCAATATAGAAGACATGGTTCATAAACAAAAAACCCAAAACTACACACAGCCTAATAATGCCTACAAATCTGTAAGTTTGATGGATAAAGATGAGACCGGATACACACACACACACACACACACACACACACACACACACACACACACACACACAC